>NC_046156.1:212189938-212477262 GCF_011064425.1 Rattus rattus
AAATTCTAGTAAAATTTCTTATCTAATTCCAGAATGTCTCAAAGAGTTGTTTTCATAGAGAAAAATGTGCACCAGTGGCTTCTGATTTCTTAATGGACTCCCCGATTTGTCATGGATTGATTTACACAGGAATAACGTTTTCCGATTTATTACGGCAATCCCAAGAATACTAGCAATTAGAGATGTTGTGTAACGAGCTTGAGTAAACTGTGTCATCTGTCTTCATCAATTATCAGCCCATATTTTGTTTCATTATTCTAGGTTTAACATTCTACATCCACCATAAATTGTTTTGAAGCTGATCTCAGATATAACATATTTTCATCTGTTAACAATTTGGTAGGCAGCCCTTTAATGATTAACACCTTTTTAACTCTAAAAACTATACCTAAAAAGTGAAACTAGGAAAAGGAGTAACATTTGAAATGTAAATTAAAAATCCAGTGAACTAAAAGAGAAATTAAAAAAAAAGTAGTTCCACCTGAATTGTTATGTCTTTATTATTTTCAAATATGTTACAATAATTTACACATCTATCTTTGTCTCATGAGTTTTTTTTTTCTTTTTCACTACTTAAAACAGAGCTCAGAAAAGGTCCAGACCTTATTCCTAGTTGTTATGTCTCTTCTCCTTTCGTCCACGAATGTATACTTACCTTTATGGATAGGCCAAGAACACCTTGCTGTTTGCCACTATTGAGTACTTCACACTCTAACTTTGCTGATACGACTCTGCAAAGTCATTCAATGAGTTCTTTTGTCCTCCACTTTACCTTTTAAGCTCTGAAAATTTGATCGGTTTTGGGACAGATGAGAAAGAACATCGATTTCTTTTTTAAGTGCTATTGGTACATATTAATTATAGCAATGGGTTTTAGTCATAACATCTTCATACATGCATTTAACCTGCTTTTCTTCTGACTTTGTGATGTCAGACATTGATGGTCACTGCATTTGGACATGTATTCCTTAGGGTTTGCAGAATATTGATACAGTTCTTTCTGTTTCCGTTTAGTTTACTAGGAGGAATTCTTCCAGGAAGATAAGAAGGTTTTTCTTGGAGGTTTTAATGTTTAGAGAAAGAGTCAGTATAAATGTTTATTTTAGCCCTTTGTTCATCAGTTCTGCATGTAATGGACTGTGCTCAGTGTCCTCTTATGGTGACTAGTGTCTTAAAATGTCACTGGGGGCATTCCATCTATTGGTGCTGCACATCTCAGCTGTCACAGTTTCGGTCTGTCTAAGTTTGTTCATGTATGTCTTTGACAGAGCTTTCGAGGGCTTTTATAATACTCTAAAGGGTAAAATTTTACATGGGTATCTTGAATATCCCCCTTCTGAACTTGAAATTAATCAACAGTCCAAGAAGTTCTAATTACTTGTCTTGGAAAATGCCCCTGTAAATAATATACTTGAAGCACAGGGGGCCCTTTGCAGTTGGTGTGACACTTAATCTGGGTACACTCAAAGGACATAACTGGAATTCATATTCTTTTAAAGTTCTATTGTATCTTTGCAATGTTGGGGAAGGAAACTAGGTCCTCACAAATGCTTGGCAAACACAGTACCCCTGACCCACAGGGGTACTTAATAATTAATTAATTAATAAGAACTGAACACTTATTAACCTTTAAAATAAACACATTAGAAATTCACGGTACTTCTTAAGGTTAATAAGTATTAACCAACATGTTTTACTTTAGTACAGTGCTTGGGAAATAAACATATATGTGGAGAACATACTATTGGTCATTCTGGGCAAGGAAGAAGGAAGAAAATGGGATGAAATTAGAAGTGGATACAGGTAGAGAATTTGAAACAATGATGCAATTACATGGTTTGCTCAGGCCACCTGTTACCCAGAGTTATGCATGATCAGATTACACAAGCATACACATACATGCACCGTACAAGTAGGAGTGCATAGGACTGTAGAAGACTGAGTTTGCTTTGTGAATTATACCAGTTTTAAGTTCCAATTTGAATATTTGCAAGATGCTAACTTTGGAAACAGAGACTAGAATATACATTTGCTTTGTAGTTTAAAATTATGTCAAAGTGAACGTTAAATGGTGATTTTGTAGCAAATAGAACTGCATTGGCAGTAACAATGCATCCTGATAAGTTAAGGAGAAGTATACAGAATACCTATGTTGACTAATGTCTATGTTTTGTGTACCTATGACTAGGTACCTTATAATGGTGCTTCTATGGTTTATGATTTTGGTAGATGATAGATCAGGACAGTAAGCCTCTGGCATCTTGGCAACTAAACAAAGAAATAGGAAAAGACTGATGCATAAGGCAGGACATGTATGTGAAGGAGGAAAGCCAGAGAACAGGGAGGAATTGGCTCATTCTTTGCTAAGAACCCACACGTAAGTACTAACTAACTCTTGATCTTAGCTGCTTTCTACAAAACCACACTAATACATACAGAACATTGTATCCCTGTGAGATTATAGTGCACGGTAGCAGATCCAACATTTAAAAAAAAATATTGTATTTATTTACATTCCAGCCATTGACACCCCACATTTTCCTGGCCTCCCTCCCACAGTTCCTGATCACATTCTTTCTTCCTCTTGCCTCCGAGAGGGTGCTCCCCACCACATGAGGCTTCCTCCTTCCCTAGGGCCTTAAGTCTAAGATTAAGCGCATCTTCACCCACTGAGGTCAGACCACTCGGTCCTCTGCTATGTATGTGCATGGGGCTCTGGACCAAGCTGTGCATGCTGCTTGGTTGGTAAGTTAGTCTTTGGGAACTCTCTTGGGTCAGGGTCATTTGAGACTGCTGGCCTTCCTATGACCTTCCTATCCCCTTCGGCTTCTTCAATCCTTCCCCTAATTCAATTATAGGAGTCCCCGACATCAGTCTAATGGTTGGGTGTAGTTATCTGTGTCTGTCTCAGCTCCTGTCTGTAAGCACACCATAGCAACAGTAATAGTGTCAGGTCTTGGTGCCCCCCTCCTCCATGAGATGGAGTACAATTTGGGCTAGCCACTGAACCACCTTTCCTTTAGTCTTTTCTCCATCTTGTTCCTGCAGTTCTTTCAGGCAGGAGCAATACTGGGTGAGAAATGTTGACTGTGGGTTAATGAATCTATCCTCCACTTGAAGCCCTGTTCATCTACTGGAGGTGGTCTCTTCAAGTTCCCTCTCCCCTTTGTTGGGCATGTTTGAAAAGGTCATCCCCATTGAGTCCTGAGAGTATCTCACCTCCTTGGTCTCGGGTACTATTTAGAGGGTTCCCCTCCTTCCTGAATATTTTCATTCATTCTCCTGGCCCTCTGTGCCTCTCTTCTCCCCCCATACCTGATTGTGTTTCCCTTTTCCCTTCATCTTCCCCTCTCTCACCAAGATCCTTCCATCCCTCTGACTTCTGTGATTATTTCTTTCCCCCTTCAAAGTTGTATTGAAGCATTCTCACTCGGGTCTTTCTGTTTGTTTTATGTCTTACAGTGTGTGGGTTATATAATTGATATTCTACACTTTTTGGCTTATATCCATTCATCAGTGAGTAAATACCATGTATGTCTTTTAGAGTCTTGGTTACGTTACCCGGGATAATATTTTCTAGTTCCATTCATTTGCCTTCAAATTTCATGATGTTTTCATTTTAATAGCTGAATAGTATTCCACTGTGTGAATGAACCACAATTTTCTGTATCTGCTCTTTGGTTGAGAGACATTTGGGTTGCTGCCAGCTTCTGGCTCTTATAAATAAGGCTGCTATGAACATAGTAGAGCATGTGTCCTTGTGCTATGGTTGGGCATCTTTTGACCAAGAGTGATATAGCTGGGTAGAACTCTTTCCAATTTTCTGAGGAAGCATCAGACTGATTTCCAGAGTGGTTGTTCCAGTTTGCAATCCCACCAACAATGAAGGAGTGTTCCTCTTTCACCACATCCTCACTAGCATGTTCTGTTACATGAGTTTTTGCCATTCTGATTGGTGTTAGGTGGAATCTCAGAGTCCATTTGATTTGCATTTCCCTGATAATTAATGATGTTAAACGTTTTTTAAGTGCTTCTCAGCTATTTGAGATTCATCTGTTGTGAATTTTTTATTTAACTTTATACCCCATTTTTTAATTGGGTGATTTGCTTTTTGGAGGTTAATTTCCTGAGTCCTTTATATATTTTGGAGATTCGGACTCTGTCAGATGTACAGTTAGTGCAGATTTTTTCGCTCAATCTGTTGGTTGCCAATTTGTCCTATTAATGGTGTCTTTGGCCTTACAGAAGCTCTTCAGTTTCATGAAGTCCTATTTATCAATTGTTGCTTTTAGAGCCTGAGCCACTGGAGTTCTGTTCAGGAATTTTCCCACTGTGTCAATGCATTCGAGGCTATTTCTCACTTTCTCTCCTCTTAGACTCAGTACACCTGGTTTTATGTTGTGTTCCTTGATCCACGTGGGCTTAAGCTCTATACAAAGTGATAAGTATGAATCTATTTTCATTCTTCTCCATACAGACTGTCAGTTAGACAAGCATCATTTACTGTAGATACTTTCTTGTTTCCACTGTATGTTTTTGGCTTCTTATTCAAAGATCAAGTGTCTCTAGGTATCTGGGTTTACTTTTGGTTCTTCAATTCTATTCCATTGATCCACTGTCTCTGTACTAATATCATGCTGTCTTTATCAATATTGCTTTGTGGTTCAGCTTGAGGTCAGGGATTGTGATCCCCCTGGAAGATCTTTTATTGTTGTGAATCATTTTGCTATTCTGTATTTTTTTTAAACATGAAGTGGAAAATTGCTCTTTCCATGTCTGTGAAGAACTGTGTTCTTTGGTTTCTTTTTTCATTGATTCGAAGTTCTTGTCATACAGACCTTTAACTTGCTTGGTAAGAGTTACACTGAGATATTTTATACTATTTGTGGCTATCGTGAAGGGTATTGTTTCCCTAACGCCTTTCTCAGCCTGTTTATCATTTGTACATAGGAGGACTATTGATTTATGAGTTCATTTTATATCCAGTTTGCTGAGTTGTTGATCAGCTGTAGGAATTCAGTGGTGGGATTTTGAAGGCTGCTCATATATACTATCATATCATCTGCAAATACCGATACGTTGAATTTCTCCTTTCCAAATTGCATCCCCTTGATCACCTTTTGTTGTCTAATTGCTCTCTCTAGAACTTCAAGTACTATATTGGATAGGGAGAGAGTGGGCAACCTTATCTTGTTCCTGATTTTAGTGGAATTGCTTCTAATTTATCTCCATATAATTTGATGTTGGCTGTTGGTTTGCTGTATATGGCTTTTATTATCTTTAGGTATGTGCCATGAATTCCTGATCTCCCCAAGTCTTTTTTTTTTTTTTTTTTTTCGTTCAAGCCAGAGGAGGAAGAGAGAGAGAGAGAGAGAGAGAGAGAGAGAGAGAGAGAGAGAGAGAGGAAGGAGGAAGAGCAGAAGAGAGTCAGAGAGAGGAAGGAGGAAGAGAGGAAGAGAGAGAAAGGAGGAAGAGGAAGAGTCCCAAGTCTTTTAACATGAATGGATTCTGTATTTTGTTGAAGGCTTTTTCAGCATATAATAAGATGACCATGTGACATTTTTCTTTGAGTTTGTTTATATAGTGTATTTCCTTGATGGATTTTCTTATATAGAACCATCCCTGCATTCATGTTATGAAACCTTATTGATCATGGTGAATGATGGTTTTGATTTGTTCTTGGATTCAGTTTGTGAGAATTTTATTGAATATTTTTGCATCTGTATTCATAAGTGAAATTGGCCTGAAGTTCTTTTTCTTTGTTGGGTCTTTGTGTGGTTTATTTATCAGAGTATCCGTGGCTTCATAGAAAGAATTAGGTAGTGTTCCCTAAGTTTCTGTTTGGTGGAATAGTTTGAGGATTATTGCTCTTCTTTGAAAGTCTGGTCTAATTCCGCCCTAAAACCATCTGGCTCTGGGCTTCTTGTTGGTTGCGAGTCTCTCCCCCTTTTTTTATTGGATATTTTTTATTTACATTTCAAATGTTATCCCCTTTCCCAGTTTCCTGTACATAACCCCCTTATCCCATCCCTCCTCCCCCTTCTTCTATGAGAGTGTTCCCCCACCCATCCACCAACCCCTTCCCACCTCCCTGCCCTGACATTCTTCTACACTGGTGGAGGCGTTGAGCCTTGGCAGGACCAAGTGCTTCTCCTCCCATTGGTACCCAACAAGGCCATCCTCTGCTACATATGCAGCTGGAGTCATGGGTCTGTCCATGTGTACTCTTTGGATGGTGGTTTAGTCCCTGGGAGCTCTGGTTGGTTGGTATTGTTCTTATGGGGTTGCAAACCCCTTCAGCTTCTTCAATCCTTCTCTGATTCCTCCAAATGGGGACTCTGTTCTCAGTTCAATGGTTGGCTGTATTTCTCATGCTCTGGCAGAGCCTTTCAGAGCTAAATCCGGTTCCTGTCAGCATGTGCTTCTTGGCATAAGCAATAGTGTCTGGGTTTGGTGGCTGTATGTATGTAGGCTGGATCCCCAGGTGGGGCAGTCTCTGGATAGCCTTTCCTTCAGTCTCTGCTCTAAACTTTGTCTCTGTATTTCCTCCTATGAATATTTTAATGACTGTTTCTATTTCCTTAGGGATTACAGGACAGTTTATGTAGTTAACTTGATATTGATTTGGTACATGATGTCTGTCTAGAAAATCATCTATTTCATCTAGATTTTCTGGTTTTGTTGAGTACAGTCTTTTGTAGTAGGTTCTGATTGTTTTTGAGGTCCCCCAGTTTCTTTTGCTATGTCTCCCTTTTCATTTCCGATTTTGTTAATTTGGATTTTGTCTCTTTGCCCTTTATATAGTTTGGCTCAGGGTTTACCTATCTAATTTTTTTAAAAGAATCAGCTCTTGGTTGTGTTAATTCTTTGTATCATTTTATTTATTTCTAACTGGTTGATTTCAGCCACTAGCTTGACTACTTCCTTCTCTCTAATCCTCTTGGGTGGGTTTGCTTCTTTCTGTTCTAGAGCTTTCAGGTGTGCTGTTAAGTTGCTTTGTATGGGAATCTCTCCAATTTCTTTATGAAGGAACTTAGTGCTATGAATTTTTCTCTTAAGTTTGCTGTCATTGTGTCCCATAAGTTTGGGTATGTTGTATCTTCATTTCCACTGAAGTGTAGAAAGTCTTTGATTTCTTCCTTTATTTAATCCCTGACAAAGCTATCATTGAGTAGAGAGTTATTTATTTTCCATGGGTTTGTGGGCTTTCTGCTGTTTTTGTTGTCATGGAAGTCCAGCCTTATTCTCTGGTGATCTGATAGAATGCATGGGACTATTTCAATCTTCTTGTATCTGTTGAGTCTTGTTTTGGGTCCTCTTATATATGGTCAATTTTGGTGAAGTTTCCGTGAGGTGCTTAGAAGGTATATTTTCTTGTATGGGGTTGCATGTTCTGTAGATATCTGCTAAATTAATTTAGTTCATGACTTCTGCTTGTTTCACTGTGTCTCTGTTTAGTTTCTCTTTCAATGACGTACCCATTGGAGAGTGTGGGGTATTGAAGTCTCCCACGATTAATGTGTGAGGTTCAATGTGTGTTTTGAGCTTTAGTAAAAAATTTTTTATGAATGTGGGTGACCACATTTGAGGCATAGATATTCAGAATTGAGATTCCTCTTGGTGGATTTGTGTGTGTGTGTGTGTGTGTGTGTGTGTGTGTGTGTGTGTGTGTGTGTGGTGTGTGTATGTGTGATAAATATGCAGTGTCCTTCTCCATCTCATTTGATAACTTTTGGTTGAAAGTCTCATTTTTTAGATATTAGAATGGCAACTCAGCTTGTTTCTTGGCACTGTTTGCTTGCAAATCTTTTTGTCCAGCATTTTCTCTGAGGTAGTGTCTCTCTTTGTCACTGAAGTGTGTTTTTTGTATGTAAAAATTGCTGGATTCTGTTTATGTATCCAGTCTGTTAGCCTGTGTCTTTTTATTGGGGGAATTGAATCCCTTGATGTTGAGAGATATTAAAGACAGACAATTGTTAGTTTCTGTTATTTTTGTTGCTGGAGGTGGTATTCTCTCTCTCTCTCTCTCTCTCTCTCTCTCTCTCTCTCTCTGTGTGTGTGTGTGTGTTTCTCTTCTTTTGGTTTTGTTGTGAAATGATTAATTTCTTGTTTTCTCTTTGGTGTAAATACTCTGATTGTGTTGGCGTTTTCCTTCTACTATCATCTGTAGGGCTGGATTAGTAGAAAGATATTGTTTAAGTTTGGTTTGTCATAGAATATCTTGGTTTCTCCATCTTTGGTGATTGAGAGTTTTGCTGGGTATCATAACTTGGGCAGGCATTTGTGTTCTCTTAGGGTTTAAGGTTTAGAAGACAGGTCTGGCATTTTAAAACTTTCCACAACTTCAGTATTACCACACACGAGACAAGCTTCAGGTACTGGAATCTTCAGGAAAGAATGAATATAATAGAATAAATTTTTCTCTTTATTAAAAAAAACACTTTATCTTTTTTATTTTAAAATATTTGTCTGCTTTAGTTTTGACATAATATAATTGCATATTTTCTCTTTTCCCTTTCCTCCCTTCAAACCACCCCCATGTACCTCTTCTTGCTCTTTTTCAAATCCACAAACTCTTTTCATTATTTGCATATATACATTAAGAATACATAAGTATTTCTTATCTCCCTTAAATTATGTGTTTTTGTCTAAGAAAGCTGTAGTCTCAGCGACAGACTAGCAGAAAGTAGTGTATTCTCACTACAGAAAATGCTGGGCTCTGATTATCAATCTCTCAGAATACATTGAATCCTAAGAAAATATATAGTAAGTTTATAGGAGGCTTGTGTTCTCACAATATGATCAAGTCCAAGTGCAAAGAAGTGTGATCATTTGTGGTCCTGCTCTGCCACCAGCATGATCAGCCATACCTTGACCCTCTCCTGCTTAGCTTTCGTGTGTTAAGATGAACACATACATGACATGGGCTTTGTAATTACGTTACCATTGTACAGTAGCTGATTTTAATTAGCTGACAGAATGCCATGTAGTTTGAGTTTTCTTTAGTTACAAATTTTTCTTTTCTTTTCAGGAACTAAATAGAAAATATATTATTTCTCAATGCTGTAGGAGATGTTTATTTTGGTTTTGTTGGCATGAGTAGCAAGCAACAGAAAAGATACTCAATATAAATTATGCTCTTGTCAAACTGTGATAACTCAGTTGTGTTCCAGAATTTATTAGGCTTCATCTACCTTTCAAAGATCCACATGGGCTTATAACATGCAGGCTAATAATTGGAGCCTCATCTTTTCTTCCCCAAGTTACAGATACTATGGGGTTGGAGATGGTTTGGGAGTCTGTGCCTTTGTGAGGCTTGTCACCTAATTGATTGTTTTGTATATAGTTTGGATATGTTGGGGAAACTCGTGTCAGGCTAAAAGCTCTAAAATTATCTCCAATCATATCTAAACTGTCCAGCAGATGATGACTCTTACGCTACTGTTCATTCACAGCGGAATTCTGGAGTCTGTCTCCATAGCCTCTTTCTCCTTTTTGCTGTATTAGATCATGAGATTAAGTATAATAAATGCCATCACTTGCCTGTTCCCTGGGTTTCACTGATAGGTTTGATGCCTTATGACTTAGATTTGCTTGGTTAGAACCAATTCCTTCATACCCTTTGCATAGTCTTGTGCTTGCCAACTCTAGCTTTGGATGACAGCTATGGGTCATACCAGATCTGCATTTGTGATACCAAATGCATATGCTAGAATCACCCAGTAATCTGTCTTTCCTCTCACCTGTAACAAGGAGAAGGGTCCCAGACAAAATTAAGTCTTCAAACTCGGAAGCACAGTAGCTTAGCAGCTACAGTGTACAAAAGGCTCATTCATCCGGTAACCTACAGCTCACCAATCATTTCAGCTTTGCATTTTATACAACAATGCCATCAGAGTTAAGAGTCAAATCAAGAGATAGAAAACGAGAGAACGTGAACTGGAAGGCCAAGGCCATCCCAAAAGTCGAGCAGTTGCCTGACCTTTGAGCTCACACTTCATGCCAATCAGAGGAAAATGGTATACACAATGGTGTGTATTTTGCAGACCTATGCGTCGTAACAGATCCTAGTTTGCTTTGAACTTTGCTTTTGTTCTTCCTAACTTTGTGGCATCAAACATGAAGTGGCTTGTAACATAAAACTGTTCACCAGAGAATCACATTAAAACATCATTGTATGCTTTGAATATAATCATTACATTGTACAAGGATATACTTAAAAATTATTGTCCTTAGCAGTGCCTTCTGGCTATAACTGTCCAATAGAAATACAATGTGAGCCACAAATACAATTTAAAAATTCTAGTATTCACAGTGAAATGCAAAAGACATGGATAAAGTAATATAATATTTTCCATTCAATATATCAAAATACTATTAGATAAATCAGCAAATTAAATTTGTTAAAATTCTTTCAATAGCTCACTGCCTATCTGAAGCCCTGTATACATTTTACACTCGTGGCAGAGCTCAATTTGAACAGTCAAAATTTCAGTGGTCAATAATCTCAAGCGGCCTAGGCTGACTGCCTGGCAGAGCACAGTGGTCTTGAACAGTGTGGAGATAAGAAGGGCAACTCCCTTTTATCGTAATATCTCCTGGATATTTTTAGTCATGACAGTGTTTAACTATAATTCCTATCAAGAACCATGAAAGGAACATTTTTTCTTTGTTCCTTCTACTAGGAGGTCATTAATTCACAAATTATCATTTTGTATTACCAAAGCTAATTTGATGAGAACAAATGGACTATGCCATCCTCTAGAAAGCAAGCAACTCACCGTGGAGATGTTAGTGAATGCTCTAGTTCATGGCATCTGCGGAGATCTTGGGGTGTCTTCGTAACACCTGCTTTCTCCATGACCTTGTCGACTTTTCCCCTTGAGGTTCCAATGGGAAGTGGTTTGAGTGCTTTCATGGCCGTCGTGACTGTTTAACATACATGCATTTGATGTTCTTAGATCCTTGCCAAGGGCGAAGACTGTCCTTGCCTTTAGCTCTTCTGTGGGCATAAAGGAAAGTGTAGTTAGTAATGCTCACTAAAGCTGGTGCCTCTGGGTTCGGATCTGGAAATCAAGAACATGTTTTTTTAATCTTTTGGCAGTTTTCAAAATTGCCAATACATTGTGTGCTATTATTCAGTTGGTGCTTAACGAGTTCCTGGTGACTAGATCTGAGACTTAATGTCAACCACTCAGATCTTAATCCCAAACTATATTCAACAAACTGTTAACTTACAAACACGAAAAGGTATACTTTTCTGGAGGAGTACATTAAAATGTATCTACCAGTATACTTGCTTATCCTCAAGAAGCTCTAGAATTGATGAATGCCACTGCATTTTGTTTAATACCAAGAAAGCACAGTGAAAGCATGGTGTTATAGGTGCTAGATTCCAACTTCACAAAGACTTAGGTTGCACATGGATATCTGAATTATTTGATTTTTTTTCTTTCAGCACAATGGCCATGTCTGAGAATTAAGTCATTGTATCAGGCATTGTCTACAAATAGAAGCATGACTTCCAAGTTGTTTACATTTTTGCTAGAAAACTCCAGCCAAGCAGCTAAAGATTTAATAACCTCTGACTTTTAATATGTTTCCTTTCGAATGACCAGTAAGTCTATTTGGAGTAAATGTGTAGGTAGTGGCTTGCTGTTTTCTAAAAAGTTATGCTATTTGGCATTTATAACATTTTATTTATTTCCTTGATTGATTAATTGCAGTTAAATTGCCTTAGTCTGCTACAAGAGACTTTGACATAAGATGAAATGGCGTGCAGCATAAGTGATGTGCTCCAGTAGCAGGCTCTGTATTAAAGCATACAATTTAAACACACAATTCATCAGGAAAATTTCCAGTTACAGTGATTTAAAGATTTAAATATTGAAACCACCCTCATCTCCTGTGTTAGGGAGGGGCAGGAGCTTGATAATTGAGATTATTACTGCAGAATATGCTGACATAACTGATTGACTTTAGTGATGTGCCTTGAAAGTTCAAATTCAAGGTGTGCACTTATTTCAGTCAGCTTATTCTGAATGTTTAAATAAGAAATACTATTTCTGGGTATTCTGAATAGCTCCTGGTACATTTATTCCTAATAGTGAGCATTTGGACTAATGACGGATTACTAATGAGCATGTAAATGTACCACCTGATTACATTAATCTATGATCTTCCATGACGAGGTCTGAAACGAACATTCCTAATATGTATCTCTTTTCCCCAAACGGCGGTGTGGTGTATACTGAGCAGGACTGAGACAAGGGTGTTTTTAAGAGCCACTGATTTAGTCAATTATCAAAAATCACATTATAATAAATGCTATTCTAAGAATTTTGATTAACCTTTAAATAAATGTTACTTTGCAAAAAAAAAATCTGCCAAATGTGTTAATGATAAATTGTGAAGTGGTAGTAATTGCGAGTATGGTTTTATAGATAATATAGTTAATTGATACCATCCTCTCAAATATAGATAGCACATCAGCTGCTGTGTGATAGCAATGGTGTCTGTGGCAGTTTTGATGCATTGAGGATGGCATGAGTAAAGTGGGAACTTTGAGTGCCCTGCCAGGGTCGTTCTCTTACGGAGTTTGATGCCCATGGCCAAGTAAAATTTTAATGACACATAGTCACTACACACCTTTCAGCCTGCAGAAGAGGTAAGTGTCCATTGATCTGTCCGCATCGGCCTTGCACAGCACTTCAGACTTCCCTTCAGGAACACAATTATTTAATAAAACCACAGCCGCTTTTTTTTTTTTCCACAAGCTCAGCACTTGATCCGATGACTACATTGTTTTCTTCTGCCGCATTTTTCTTTAGTCAGGTCTCATGTCTCATGTTCATCGTTGTCTTTGTCTGAAAGTGTATTATCAGTGAAGCTGCATTAAAAGTAAGCAAAATTAAGGGATGGTCTGATTATGAAGTTCATTGCTATTCTAAGAAGCCCATGGCACTCCTATCCATTCTTTCCTAATGTATAGGGTGCTGACTCTACTATACAACTGCTTGGAAAGGCATTAAGGGTACATGAGCAATTCTGTTGAGGTGTGCAATGGAATGCATTTACGTTTGGCAATAAGGGTGACTCTGGAAAATCTGATTTGCAAAACCAGGTAGTCAAAATGACTTGAGATGAGAACATTCATGGATTGACACTTCTTTCATTTTGGCTTTAGCTCTGTTTTCAGAATTTCGTTTTAATCTGTGTCTAGGCTCCAGAATGAAGAGTTGGAACTTTTCACCATTGTAATACACCAAGTATTTTTTTTTGTAATATTGATACACTTTGGAGGTAGAGGCACTTTTCGAATATGGATGCTTATAAAAATGTGGAGTTACTCAGTTACAAGTAGGAAGCAGAACATATGGTCTTGAATCTTATCCCAGCCAGTGTTCTACAGCCAGAGCTGCTTGGAGGGACAAATATCTCTTGAGTGAAATGGACCACACGTTACTGAGTGCACTTACTGCTAAGGAAAGGAAACAAAAGCAGGTCCCCGGCGTGCCGTTGGTCTGGACATGGGCGGGACTATGTGAAGTTGCTCTGTTGTACAGAGCAATCAGGTTGTTGGATCCGCAAATGCCCACTGTGATCTTCAGTGTTGGGAAAATAGAGATTAATGTCTTTGGATATTGATATAGATATGAAACACCTCAGGAAATTGTAGTACTTTGAGCAAATATTATTGTTAGGACTTTGTGTGAATAGGTTTTAGCAACTCTTTCTGGGCAGCAGGTTTTGAATGTGGAGTAAACAGAAAAAGCAGAGAGAAACCTGCATCACTGGAGGCTAAGGTAATTATTGGGCAAGGAGGGAGACATTGCTGGAATGTTAGAAGACCACAAGGCAAGATTTATGTCCCTTGTAAGGCAGATGGTTATCCTGCTTGAGAAGTTACTCAGTTACAAGTAGGATACAGAACTTATGGTCTAAAACCCTACCCTGCTTATCAGAGCTAAACCAAGAGCTATACAGGAAATTTTGTTTAAAAAGTCCCACTTTGTAAATATGATTTTAAAATATCTTTCAGAGTTCTTGATTAAAACTGAACATATTTTCATTGCCCAGAGCAGGAGGGAGTCAAGGCGGTGGCAGTGTGACTTAGTTTTCCTTCCAGTTTGTTCTTGTGGACCCAACTTCATGGGTGGTTAGTAAGAAAGTAGTATCCAGTGAAAGAGGCATTTCCAATGTTTTCCTTGAAGGGGCAGAATATTTTCCTAGAAGTATCTTCAAACTTTTGAGGGCTTCAGTAACAACATAGTACAGGAGATAGGAGATGGATCATGTGTGCGTTTTTGAGTCTGGAAGCAGTGCTGGAAGAGAAAGAAGGTTTTTTTATTGTAGGGAGTGAATGTCCAGCTCACAAACATGAAAGTAAGATGTACACTTGCAAGAAACCAAGAGTTGTTCATGTCTAAAGGAAGCATAGGGACAAAGAAGTGGAGGAGAGACTGAAGGAAAGGCCATCCAGAGGCTGCCCCACCTAGGGATCCATCCCATCTGCGGACATCCAACCAGACACTATTGTTGATGCCAAGAAGCGCTTGCTGACAGGAGTCTGGTATAGCTGTCCCCTAAGAGGCTCTGCCAGAGCCTCACCAGTACAGATTCAGATGCATGCAGTCAAACATCAGACTGGAAGCAAGGACCCCAATGGAGAAGTTAGGGAAAGGACTGAAGGAGCTGAGGATTTTGCAACCCCATAGGAATAATAATAATAATATCAACCAACCAGACACCCCAGAGCTCCCAGGGACTAAACAACTAACCAAATAGTACACATGGAAGGACCCATGACTCCAGCTACATATGTAGCAGAGGATGACCTTATCTGGCATTAATGGGATGAGAGGCCTTTGGTCCTATGAAGGCTTGATGCCCCAGTGTATGGGGATGCTGGGTCAATGAGGCTGGAGTGGGTGGGTGGGTGGGGGAGCACCCTCATAGAGGCAGGTAGGGGTATGAAATGGGGGGCTTGAGGGGAAAATATTCGAAATGTAAATAAATAAAATAATCAAAAGAAAGAAAAAGCAAAGAAAAACAGCTGTCTTCTCTATGGCTATGGCCCAGCTCCACCCATGTCTCCACAGAGAGGTAACAAGTCCTTTCTCTGGTTTTCCTGTCCTGTGTACTCGCCACAGACCCACTCTTCTCAAGTCATTGTTGTTTATTCTCATCCATATTGCTTTCCAGGAGACCCTGTGACGGTCTGGCGTGTCTGCTTATTTCTTTATTTACAAACCTAATTAGATGATTGATATAAGTTAATTAAATTTATCAATGTAAGAGTGATCATGACTTTAATAGTGTTTGGGTCTGGTAATAAAGGAATGAAGATAACTCTGTAGCTCTGATTACACTTAGAAGTAATCATTGAATGTAGGTCATGAAACGGTTCTTCGATTCTCATATCAGTTTTTGTCTCATATCTGACCAACTCAGTTGAATATATTTTTTGAAGAATAAACATGTGTTTTCCTGTACTGTATAATCCCCGGAGTGGGAAGGGACACTGAAAGTCACCAGTACTTAGGTTGTTTGACTGTGTTTGTGTTTGCTAAAAGGACTTACTTTTTGTTCTTCACATTCTTTAAAGGATCAATACCATACTGAGAATGTTCAACTTATGTTCCTTTCTGATGTTTCATCGTGTTTTATGATCTTTGAACATTAGTTGCTTTTACAATGAAACAGATGAGTTATTTAAAGTACAATTTGTGGAGAACACACACACACACACACATATACACACACACACACTTAATTTAAGGGAGCAATATAGAGGAGTGATTTGAACTACTCCAAGGTATGCTCATTTGGGACATCTCATCTCCAGCTTTGCAAGCCCCTGAAGGAAAAGGAAGTAACATTTATAGAAAAGCACTTTGGGAATTCTACTGTTTGTAGTAGAATCACTGGGCAGGAAACAGATCTGGAGAAGGATCTTGTCCCTGCTAATCTACAAGGGACCTTGATCTTTTTGAGGTTCAGGATCTTTTCTGGAGTCGTGAGTGATGAGTCCACAGGGGCTACAGTGAGCTGGCCTGGGCGTGTCTCTTTATTTCCAGGGTTGAATGGGTTTGACAACTGAGTTTCTATTGCTATGACAAAACAGCATGGCCACAAAGCAAGTTGTCTTACCCTTCTGCACTGTAGTCCATCATTGAAGGAAACCAGGACAGGAACTCGAACAAGGCAGGACCTGGAGCCCGGAGCTGACGCAGAGGCCATGGAGGGTGCTGCTTACTGGTTTGCTCCTCATGCTTTGCTCAGCCATCTTTCCAATAGAACCCAGGACTACCAGTCCAGCACTGGCCCCACAATCGGCTGGGCCCTTTCTTATCAATTATTAATTGAGAAAATACCCTACAGCTGGATCTTATGGAAGCATTTTCTCAATTGAGAATCCTTCCTTTCAGATAACCCGAGCTTGTGTCAAGTTGACATAAAACTGTCCCTATAGCCACAGCGTCATGTTACTCTCTGGAAGTCTTCAATCCTTTTAATGAAACTTAACTTGATACAAGAAAAAATTTTCTTTGCATGGACTTATTTTCAAAAGTAATTGCAGAGGTCTTGTAGTGCAACAGGGAAGAAATTTAGTGACTTAAGAAAAATTAAGGATTTAGTTAAGCCCTCCACATACTAACTGCACTTGTAATTTAAAGAGACAAGCAGGCTTGTTCAGGAAACTTTCCCTAGCAGAGCTCACCAGCAGCCCAGGCAGCTCTCTTTAAGGACGCAGGTTGCGGTTGCTCCACCAGGCTGTGCATGGTGTTTTTCTTCTCCGTAAACTCGGGAGATTGGCATTACTTCGCGGTCGTGTCACAGCCTGCAGTCATTTAATGCCTCTTCTTGTGAGGCCAGGATTCCACGCCCAAGTGCATTTAGTAGGTCAGTACAGTAATTTTAAATGTCTTTCTTTCAATCTTTTGCCATCTTCAATTATACCTTTCCACCCTACTATTTGTGTAATTTTCTTCTGTCTGAAGTCTCTTTACTGTTGTTCTCTATTGCACAGCATGACAAATTACCCATCAAGCCATATCTTTTCAGCCCAGAAATGCGCAATAGCACGGAGTCATGGCATTATCGCATGTTGTGCACTTTATTTCCTCACAGTTCATTCAAGTGTGTCACTTTATTTTCCTGGCTTCCTTTTGTCATCGTGGAGATTAACCATTTTATCCTCCCTAAACTTTCGAAACAATTAGAATTTCATTAGAGTGGGAACCGCGAGTGAGCCCTTGCTCAGTCATATACAAGACTATACTTTTCACATTATCAGTGGCAAAATTAAAGCCATGAATCCTGCATCCTTTTTTGAAGGGGAGACTTTAGGCCTTATTATACAGCTGAGTAACCTTGGCTCTGGATGTGAGAGTTATTGGAGGCTGTGGCCACCAGGCACATTAACTGTAAGAAACCATTTAGTTTGACATTGAGTACCTGATTCCTAAGTTCTCCTGGGAATTAGGAAAACTCTCAGGGACTTCTGTGTTCTGTACACCAATTTTTCCCCTCTTATATTTGGCTAAATACCAATAGTGTACAGTGTGCAATGAGATACAATAGGCATTGCAAGTGCGTGCTCGAAAATCAATTGGTATTGATGCTCTAATCAGCTGCGCTGCAGCTGGGATGTAGACACACCACTGGAAATGGTGATTAAGATTGTATTCAAAAGCATTTTACAAACCCCATGACATTTAGAACTCCTTTCAAACAGATTGCTGTTTTGCCAAGATGGTAAGTGAGTTGGGTAGCCAGTGGTAAATGGAGATTCTGCAACACTAATCTACAGGATACTTCACACTAATACATTCTGCATCTATCTTATCTTTTCTTCTACATTGTGTAAGTATCAGGTGTGAGTTATGTGTCAGGAGAAGGATCTTCTATAGAAGAGCCGTGGTAAACATACATTTCACAGCTGTCTTGCCACAATCACCTGAAAGTCAGCCGTCTAGCGACGACAAGGAGAATAGGAATGAAAGGGAAGAGGAAGGAAGGGCTGGGTATAGATCAGCGTGGCCTGAAAGCTCATTGGGTGAAGAAGTGGAGGGAGCAAGAGCAGGGGAGAAGTGGGAAGGAAAGGGGGCAGGGAAGAATAGTCAGGAAGGAGAACGGCAGTCAGGATCATTGGCTATCAAAGAGGACTTTCAGTTTAAAGAATCCTACTTGGAGAATTAGCATTTCCTGCCCATCAGCAAGGACGTAGCTGAAAGCATTGGCAAGAGATTTGTTTCAGAAAAACTGAGGGTGGCGAAGAGGTTTAGGCACTGTGTTTAGGAGATCATTTCTAGTCGAGATTCAGGTGTGCTCTCCCCATTAGCATATTTGCAGTGTACTGAACGGCTACCTACTGAAAGGCAGACCATAGACCTGTGTGATCAGCTCTGCTCCCTTTTATACATAAGCCAGGCATTTAAGTCAGGACACAGAGATCTCTCTTCCTCATTTCTATGTATCTACTAAACACAACAATCCACAAACCTTGAACTAGTCTAGGAGAGCTAGAGGACGGGAGACCAAAACTACAGACGACAAGTGTCCTTAAGAACTAGACTGTCAAAGAAAAGTCAAGCTGCCGATATCCTGCCTACGGTTTTATCAAGGTCAATAGTCAGGCAGAAGAAGAAACACTGGAAGCATTCGACAACAATTTTTTAAGCCATAAACTCCATCATATTTTCTTATACATGGTTTTCACAAGTTTTAACAATTTTTAATCTTTTGTAAAAAAGGAAAGAATAAGAATTTTCAAGAATGAAAGAGGAATTAGGAGCAACAAGAAAAAGGGAGAAAGTACAGAGAACATTCTAAGCTTCAAACAACTTCTCTGTGAATTTTTCCATGTGATACAAGCCGCAGTTCAAATGGGACAGGAATTATTTCAATACTTGTATTAGGGAAGTGAGTCTCAAAAGTGGACGAAGTGGCTCTGGAGTTTTATGATTCCCGGGACTGTAATGCTCAGTCCAGCAGCAGCTGGCCACATCAGGCCATTAAGTTCTGGAAACGTTCCTAGTCCTATTTGCAATATGCTGCAAGTGTGAAAACCACACCAGATTTCAAAGATATAATGCAAATAAAAAGGAATGTAAACTATGTCATTACTACATTTTAAAACTAATTACATTATGGATATGTTGGGTTAAATAAGATACTTTGCTGAAATTAATTTCATCTGCTTCCATTTACTTTTTAACATGGTTACCAGGAGAATTAAAATGGCTTTTGCAGTTTGCATTTAGAGGTTGCATTTTATTTATACAGCTACATGGAGTGTGCCAGCTATTTTTCTTTTTCCAGAAAACAAATAAATAAAAAGAACAAAGGGAGATCTGGGTACTAAAAAGTTTGAAGCAAAGTATTTGAACATTCATGGTAAGGATGCCTCTTCATTTTATTATTTTCAATTCCATTAATAAAGCATCAAATGCCTACTAACCACCATTTATGAAGGTGGTTCTAGATGTTATGTGGAGCTGAGGTTTGAGCTTCAGAACAGAGAATTCTCGCACCAAATCCTCGTGGCCAGAGAAGCACTAAGACAAAGTCTTCTCGTTAGACACTGGCAATTCTCTAGGAACCACAACTCTTGAGGATGAGAACCTCAGACATTTTTTTGGGCTGGGTTCATATTTGGTGTCAAGCATTGAAAACACTTTGTCATCTGTACAGAAGAATTATTTGTGGGCTGTGATACAAACACGTTCAAAAGGACTCCATCCATGAGGGGAGGCCTTTGGCTGAGGACCTAGGAAGAAGTCATATTACGGGATAGTTGTATGACAGAAGTACCTTGAAGTAGGAACCAGGACAAAATGAAAAGGACATGGACAAGAACATCTGTGATTCTCACCCGAAAGGAACATTGCTCGACAACGCTCATATATGGTATCTTAGGGATAACTTACTAAAGCCACTTTTGTGAGCTCTGCGGAAATACAACTCCATTCTTGAGGAAACAACCGAAACTACTCTTTCACGGAGGACCCCTCTCATTAGTACTACAGATTTGTTTCAGGAAATAGTAATATTTCTTCAGTTACAACTTTGAAATTTCAAAAGAAACGAAGGAAAAATTGAGAGACGAGTGTAATTTTTTCATATTTGAGCCAAAATGTGCGTGGTGGAGGGGGGGGCACATTTGTATGGTGTATAAAATGAATTTTTCCTTGAAAAAATTCTAGTTCTAGTAGAAATGTGTCAGTTTGAAATTAATAACTGTTTTCCTTCGGTGCAGCCTGTGTAAAGAAACCTCTCCACTTCTGAACAGTCTCCCTTCCTGCCCAGATACATGGAAATTCACTACTGTTGCTGACAAACAAAATACCACAAGATTTGTCATACAAATCACATTATAAGAGGTTCCAAAATCTTGACAACGTTGACAGTTGTTTTCAGCAAATGGCTGCTTTCCTCTGCACTGTCAATGTTGATGTCCTTCTGCACATGTAAAAGAGCAGTGTGATTAAGGCAAGCTTGTCCACGCTCTATCTGAGCCAAGTTTCCCGTCTCCGCGCGGCACTGAGAGATTGCTCAGCTGCTGTCGATAAGGCAGGAATAGCTAGCAGATTTCTGCCATTTAAAAAAAAAAAAAAAAAAAGAAAGAAAGAAACCCAACATTCTCCGGGCATGCATTTCTGTAGGAATTCACCAACATCTGCTGCTGACCTAAAGTTTCCGATAGAAGTAGCATATTTAATTTGTATAAGCAATTCACAAATGATATTAGTCAAAATTCATTTTCTTACAAAACGAAATGATGAGATCTGTTCAACCTAAAGGTGGAAGCGGGGTAAGCGTATATTCTTGAAGTTGTCATTGGACTTTGGGCCTCATACTTTTTGGCCCTTCCTAAATTTATTTTCTGCGCATTCTCTAAATTATATTTCACAAGAGAAACTTTTTAGAGAAAGAATAAAGAGCTATGAGATCTTGGTGATTCCACAGAAGGCCTACATTTCACACTTATCTTTTTTTTATAGTCTCTCCGAAAATGTTTGATTTTTGGAAGCTAATTTATTCTGGAAGAATTTTGTAGTTGAATTTTAGTGTGACTTAAAATTGTCATATGTGCTATCCTCAAAAGAACATGCAAGATTTAGGTATTTCTTGTTGTCAGGGTAACTTTGATAATCTGTAATTTCTTTGATTTTTGGACAGTAGCTTGTCTACCATTTTGTTTACCGGGGCTGATGTAGAGAATCTATTCTCTGTCTGTATTTGACTTTGTTTCTTTTGAAATCTGAGCACTGTTCAGATAAAAATAAAGAACTGTAGTTATTCCAGAGGAGTTGAACCTGCCTTGTGGTAGCATTTGTTACTTGATTCATCTATTCTCACTCACGGTCACCATCTAGTACAGCTGCATGCATTAACTGTCTGGCTTCTCTTTGAAAATCTTAAGCCACATTCTTGAGAACAGTTGCTTCGTGTTGGTTGAAATTCTCAGTGGCACTTTTTTCCATTCACAGGAGCCAACAGCCTCCAAAGCAGACACATAGTTTCCAAGAACTCAGGCATAGTTCATGATTTCTGAATTTCAAATATTTCTTGTAGGAATCGGAATACCATGTACAATGTCTAAAACCTTTGCACTGGGAAGTATAATAAAAGTGCACATTTATACTGTCAAGTCAGCATACCTGATTTTAAATATTTTCATTCTTATATCTAGCAGAGGGACACTATTTGATAATTCACTCATAAGAAATTAATCCAATGGCTGTGAGCAAGCAATTCTTTAAAGACATTAGCTTTCAGAACCATCAGAAGGAAAGGAGTTGTGAATGGAATTATTGTGTGCTCTGACAGAACAGTTCTGTGTTGTCTCATCTAGATTCATAATTTCCTGTGCACCTTTAAGGTTGTACTAAAAATATAGCAATTGGAAGCTCAGATTTTAGGTCCCAAATTACTGCCTTTCAGATCCATTGAGACATCTTCAAAATGGGTCAAGGTAACAATGCATAATTGGTAAGTTAACAAAAGTAACTAATGGAAGTAAAACGAGTCGATATAATTGTGATAACCTCTAACACCTGTCTTTTCAGTGTCAACCACACCACAAGGACTGTGAGATATTTGCAAGAGCTCGCATCTTATTTTTATGTAGTTAGCAGGGAACAAGGGAGAGATTTCACATATAGTGTTCAGATCTACTGTTTAAAGCTACTGATTTAAAAAATGCAAAGCTTCTAATAAGAAAGACTCAAAGTAAATTTCAAAAGCAATCTCTGTCCTGGTAAAGGAGACTATTTGGTCATGAAAACATGCATGAACTCCGGTTTTCTTTCTGCTAATTTTTGTTTCACTAAGTTTCTCAAATTTTAATTTTGGAAAGTGTCATTAGGGCCATGTTGGCAAGACTGTTGTAATGGAAATACATTTGAATTTGGGTGTAATACCTAATTGGCAAAATTTATGAAGGTCTGGTCTCCATCTTTTTGCTGGTATTGTTTTCAATTCCAGAAGCGCAAAATCTACCTAAAACTCTGACCCTCCCTCCACCAGTATCTCCTTTAGGTCAATCCGTTTGTAGATAGTGTGTGTCACTGATACGCAAAAGCAGAGAATGAGAAAGTCACCTATTACTTGTATATTTAATTTTAAAAGAAATGTGTGTCTCTCAGAGCATAACCAGACTCTTCAATAAACATTTTGATTGCTCACACAATTACTCTCTATCAATGAGAATGGTTAAGTTGTCCCTCATAGAGTTTTGTGAAAATCAGAAATGTTATCTTGAAAACGGTTTAAAACAATACTATTTCTCTACAAGTCAAAATGACATTGAGATGCCACTTTACACTTGGTAGAATGGCTAAGATAAAAACCGCATGTGAGGACGGGGAGCAAGGAAAACACCCCTCCGTTTTCGGTGGGAATGCACACTTGTACAGCCAGTTTGGCAGTTTTTCAGGATAGTGGGAATAATAACTCTCCTGGGCATATACCTAAAGATGCTCAACCATTCCCAAATATATGTGCTCCACTGTGTTCATAGCAACTTTTTTTCACAATTGTTCGAAACTGGAAACAACAAAAGAATCGATTAAGAAGATTTATACAAACGGATACTACTTAGCAATTAAAGATAAAGACATCATGAAACTCGTAGGCAAATGGATGGAACTAGAAAATATCACCCTGAGTGAGTTAACTCAGATCCAGAAAGACAAACATGGTATGCACTTATGAGTAGAAATTAGCCATAAACTGCAGCTATAATCCACAGACCCAAAGAAGCTAAGAAACAAGGAGAACCTAAGGGAGGATACTTGAATCTCACTGAGCAAGGAAAATAAAATACACAAGGAGGAAAATGGAGGGAAGGACCTTAATTTTTTATGTATTCTGCAAAATGTTATTCTGGTTTGGAAATAAAACTCAATATGGTTCTATATGAACACATGGGCATGTTTATCTATAGTGCCCAAGTCCCCATTTTCAGCCTGAGTCCACTCCATGCTGACCACAATTCTGGATTTGGTAATATATAAAGAACTAGAAGAGATGTTGGAGTAATAAATAACTTAAAACTCTTAAAACTTGCATGCTTTAATCTTTTGACCAAATTGACAAGTATAATTCATAGTGGCTTGATATCTCCAAAACATGTAGTCTAATTTTCTTAGTGTGACACAAATATCACACTTTTTGTTTCATAAATTGTACCTTTTGTACTCTTCCATTTAACTACTTTCAGAATCTATCATTGAAGAATTAATGGATATTAATCACATTGTGCACATAACTGGAATGCTTTGTGTCAGGAAAGCAGTTCAGAATCGTGTCCCTCAGTCGCAAGCATTTACTCTTACCGGAAGTTGTCCAATTGGCATCTTCTGAGATATTCCTCAAAAAATATAATGAAGCATTTATGTCCATTACCTCATTCTCGTTCTGTATATTCATTACAGGCTATCACACTGTATAATTCCCAACCGCGACAGTGAAACCGTATGGTGAGTCCATCTTAGTCCTTTGTACTTTATTCCTTGGAATGTGTATGTATGTGGCTCCTGAGAAGTGCTATGTAAATATTTGTCGAAGGAGATGAGGCTATTTGTAATAACTCTGGCCCAGGTTTGGCTTTAGCAAAAGTCTCATTTCCAGTCAACTTTCAAGATAATATGCTAAGCAATATGTCTACAACTGAAATATTCTTTATTCATATCATTGACATTCAAAGGCCCTTACAAGGTTCATTTACTTTACATAGTGTGCTTGCTTTCATGTTACAGACAATATTGGAGCCATTATCATGGCCTATCACATCGCACTTCATAAAGAAAAGCTAATTCAAGTGCACCACAAGTCACAAAGGAGAGACAAAACCACATATCACAATTTTTTAAAACTGTAGTTGGAAAGAGAAACGTACACCACGCTGTGAAATACTGATGCCACATAGCAAATGGTCAGTATTTCACACAATCACTCCTTATGTGGGAACCAAGAAAGAGCCAAAGGAACCTTGAAAAACAAAGGGACAAAGTCCACAGTGTCAATATAGTAAATGAATCTGTCATCCTTGGATGTAGGCAAAGCTACTCCAGTTTTGTTTTGCATACAGTTCCAGAAAAATTTTGTTTACTTACATATTATCTGGAGATTGAAAGAAAAAAAAACTGCTCAAATTTGTAGTCACAGGACTGGAAGAAAATAAATAAGAAAACGAACAAAATAGCTAATGGCTTTATAATTTCAGAGGAAATATTACATTACAGGTGGCTTAATTTGTTTAAGATGGATTTCAATATATATAGCTAGTTGACTTATACTTTTGACATAGGTACCAGTCCTACCAGACAACCTTTCCATCCTTTTCTACCTCCTCAGATATCATCCAAGTCTCCACATTGATTCTTCCAACATTGATCCTTTGGTGCTTGTTATATTAAACATACCTGATACCATTCTCTCTCTCTCTCTCTCTCTCTCTCTCTCTCTCTCTCTCTCTCTCTCTCTCTCTCTCTCTCCCACTATGGCCTTTAAAGTGAACTCACACGAAGACCTAAGCACAGGACCAGTGGATAAGTTAGTAACTGAGTACATCTCTTCAAGATCTTCCCCGTAATGTCTGCCCCAAATGGCAAATGAAAACTGCCTGTGAATGCCAAGGGCACTCAATGGTTTCCCACATAGCTCCAAGTTAGATCCAATTTAACCCGACTTCTTTCTACACTCTCTGCTTAGTTGATTGCACTGTCTGCCTGGCCAGATAACTGTTTCTACCTGGTTTGGGACCAGAGGCATTTCCACCAGGAACTTTCTATCACTAACAAATTCTAGGAAATCTGTTCATGCAACTGCTAGAGTAGCCATGGCTTTAGGAGTTTCAGAGAGCATCCAAAACTGTCGCAGAAGGTAAGCAATTTTCACAGTGGTTTTGTCCTTCACTCTATGAACTACACAGACAAAATTTTCCCATCTAAAGAATGACTTTTCATTTAAGAAATATTGTGCTATGGCTTCTGTGATTTATCTCATGGATTGTCGTAACTCTCCACAAGCAGAGTTCTTCAGGGTGAAGTGCATTCCTCCATATTGGCTCTGCCATGCAAGCAAAGATTCTTCTTGAGCCCTTGGTTTGTGTTGTGTTTGTGGGTGTTTTGCTGACTATGATTTCTAAGTACTATTGCTACTAATCCCACTTTGTGACAATTTACTATTCTATTCCATATTTTTGCTTTAGATCAAGTTTTTATAGTACAGTTTAGGCACTTTTATGGACATTCCTGCTCGCTTAGACAAAATTAGAGCACGTTGCTTAATTAGTAAGATGTGCGTGGTCTTGAGAGAAGGCACACTTTCCATAATTTCTTTCTCCATTCCCAGAAAGTTGCATCATGAATGTTACTTTTGAAAAGTAATTGTGCTGTTCTTTGAGTATTATTTATTGTCATTTAACAACTTCATGAAGTAGGCAATTAAAAATTGATCCATCCTAATGGAACTCTATTGTTCATTTTGTTTGTAAGAACCACCTTGAAAGTCCAGCCATTTCTGTCATCGGGGCTGTCTTAAGAATCATGGCTAAAGAGATGGCACATTTGAAAGTCCTTGTGAATTAAACACTACTCTCATTATTTTCAAACTGTCTGAAATTCCTGTTGTTGTATTTTAGGGTCTTAGGGGCTTTTACTCTTCAATGAGGTTATAATATTTCCTGAGAAGATTTGAACAAGTATCTATTCACTCCAGACTGAGTCCTGGTTATAGGCCCAAATTTGCTTGCAGGAGCACAGGGACTCCAAGACTATTGTATAATTGAAATGTCTGTCACATCATGGTGCTGGCATTTGGAAGCTCAGGCCTGAATCTCTCTACAGGTTGCAGGAAGTTCAGTTCACCATTATTCCCAGCTATTGCCCACTTCATTTATAGGTTTGGAGAAGGATGTAGCAAATCATGTAATTTTCTGAACCTTAAAGGCATGATGTGTACCCTAGCCTTTTTTAGTTTTATTTATTTCCTGAGTCTTATGAACCTCCTTTCATCAAAACATTCTTCTTGTCTCCTGAACAGTTCCCTGAGCCTTGGAGTGGGTGGTGTGTCTGACCATTCTCTCCCATCTTTGCCTGAGCATCTATGCATTGGACCACCATGCTGTGTCAACAGCCACTTATTATCAGGAGCTTGACCCTTTTATGAGTCTTGTTGCTGTGCTTACCATTGAAAATAGAACTATGCCTTTAAGACTGCTGCTTTAAGACAGCAGAATAATGCCTGGGCACAAAAAGTGTTTAGACAGTAATTTGATGGACATACCATACATTGCCCATTTGACAAACAACAGAGATGGCCTGCCCACTGGGGCATATGACCTTCCAAATCACAGGCTTTTGTCCTGGCGTCTAGTATCCAATCTGAATTAATGTCTGTAAAGTTTGCTTTAAAGATGGCTAAAAGGCAATTTGATACACCTGAAGCTCTTGTGCTACAAATTGTGCCAGTGAACACACCTTGTCCATCATGTTCATATTGTAGCATATGAGGTCCATGTATGAGTAGGACTGTTTGGCTAAATTATCCTCTGGCATGTTGCCTTCTGACATTATGAAAGCCAGACGACAGGGAGTGAGCGTCCATCTCAGGTCCAGCTTGATTTCTCCATGTCCTGCAATCAAAAAATATTGCATTTTCAGCAAAAGGCACTTTACCATCTACTTCATACACGCAAGCCATGGAAATGGCAATACCCAATTGTTGGGTGATCTCAGGATCTTCCCTGTTTAACAAGTCATACTGGGTTAGTTCACCTCTGTTATTGGGATTTCCAACCAACTACCTTCTGGTTCCTAGGAGTGCCCTTTCGTATCCACAGAGTGTCTCTTTTAAATCCCTTAATTGCTCTCTTTACTGTGCTTCTATATGCTCAAAAATATTCAAGTGTTAGTATTGTATAAAGAAACCTTTTAACAGAGAGTGGCACTATCTCTCAAGGTCCACCACTGTCGTCTGCCAGCAAGGGTCTGTTTGTCTGAGATGATTAAAGGGATACTACAGAAGGTACTGACAAGATCCAATACCACATGAAAAGACCCCATAATTTGTTTCAACTGTCTCATTAAAAGAGTAATATTGGACAGAACAACATGGATGGGTGACCTTATGATGTGAAGTCCTTTATAACCCATGTTCATTTTCTGTGATTCATTCAGTCTCAGCCTAGGTGCTACTGCTCTCAAATGAATGGGAATCTGCCCATCCTTGCCACACTCTCGGTTGGGTAAGCTTGTGTTGCTTGGTCTAGGTTGGACTCAGGAGGAGTAAGAGCATGCGCTAACATATTGTGGCCACTGACTGTAGAGGTAATAGAGATTATAACAGATTCTCTAGATTTTATGTATGTTTGGAGACATTTTTGTACTTATATGCTGGACCTTATTTTTCAAGAAGGCATGTTACAGAGTAGAAGAAGGTGGATAATATGAATTCCCCTGAAGACATTCTCCTCTCAGAAGGCTTGGTACTGGCTGTATGTCCTAGGATTCATTTGAAGGAGCATCCATCCACACTACTTCAAGGAGGCATACCACTCCACACGAGGGAAGGGTGCCATACAAATATTACTCTTAAACACTGATCAACCTCAGTTTCCTGTGTTAGCACCCATTGCCTAGATCTTACACCCATCCCCTTTAACTATTAGATTGGTTCTATCTATATTCGTTCCAGTGGCAATTGTGTTTTGTGACTTCATGGGAAGGCTTGAACATGAATTCACCCAGGTAGGGGCACTGATCACTAAGGACATTAGTCTAGTTTAATGATCCGCTGAATTTATTAGGATTACTTTCAGGAGCATAAGTGAAGGTTTACCGACATGAACATGGAAGACTCAAACAGTTAAGCATTGAGAAGTGCAGCCTAGCATGAGTGATGGTTTATGAGACAAGCATCCCTGAGGCTACCTGAATAGTGTCCAGGAAGCTCAGCCTGTCAGAATGTCTCATTTTCATGGCCATTGTTTACTGCTTTTACAATCTTATGAGAGGGCCTATAATCTTGCCATTTGTCAAGGCTTTGAAAAGACTTCCTGAGACTTGCGACTTTGCTTACTTTTTGTTTCTTATGAGCCTCTTTCCTTCTTCCATGAAGGAATATTCATTTTGGGAGAATAGTTATACAGTCAGTGAAATACCAGCTTCAGAGATGGTGTACTTCCCTGCTGCAATTAGTGCTTTAACTACAACCAAACAGACGCCCTGAAGCAGGTTGCACATGTGTTGCCTGAAAGTGGTAACGAAAGGTAGAAAATAAAAATTTGAAAGTGAGGACTTGATAATCTAATGTTCATATTCCAAGCTATAAAAATGTCTAAAACCAAGTTTTATGATTAATTTACTGATTTTAAGTAGAGATAACTTTGATTTTAAAGTAGTAAGAAGATCAGTAATGAATAGGTTTAGAAGCAGTTGAAAAAAAATCATTCCTATCAAGGAAGGGTTCAGAGCATATGGATTTACTGAGTGTTACACTCAGGGTTGAAGTTTAATTGATACCAATTCTTCATAAACTATTTGAAAAACTTGAACCCCTCATTTCTAAAACAATTGCAACAGCAACGAAACAAAACACCAACTCAAAAAAATAAAATACACAAAAGCAGTGGGTTTTAAGATATGGGACATTACTCACCAAGGGAATGACAGTCATTCAGGACAGATGAGATCCACCATATGAGAATACTATGGTCACACAGCACATGTCATTGGTAGGTTCCCAACAACAGCACTGTCAGTCTTACTAACTGAAGTGAGGCAAAGTCCACAACCAGACTAAATAGAGTGGAAAAGGCAGAAAGATATAGTGTTCATACCATGCTGGACAGAACACCGGAGAAGACAGACACATGCACACAGGATAATTCTTGAGATCTAAAGTCAACTCAAGACTTGGGCATATGTCTGAAGAAGGCTCAAGGATGGAAAAGGAGCCTTTGAAGGAATTATAAAGAGATGGGTCCTGGGTCGCTTATTGGTCTGGAGATAGCTTTTTACGTGTCAATCAGAATTGACAGCAATTTTGAAAACTCCTGTGTAATATAGTCGGAAGTAATTCGTCCTACATTCTAGTCTACTCTGATCTCACCTAACATTATGGTTTGCTTGTTTTCTTGCCTTGATTCCATTATTTTTTGAAATAGGGTCTCACAGTGAAGCTGGTGCAGAACCAGAACTTACTATGTAGTCCGGGTTAGCTTTAAAGTCTTGACCCTCTTGTCCTTCCTGCATGGATACTGGGATTTCGGGCTTGTGCCATCATGTTCAGATTCTTCTAACTAGCATTTTAATCCCTATAAATATAGATTAAAAAGAGGCAAATGTGCCCAAGACATTCTATGAAACCAACAAGACCCTGTTACCAAAGCAGGCAAAGATGTAGCAGAAAAGGGGAATCATAGTTAATATCACTGATGAACATAGAAGCAAAAATCTTCAAAAAAAAAAAAAACCCTCTTAACAAACTAGAGGCAACATATTGGGAAGCATAGGAGAAACTGTTTATAATCAAAGGTATAGAAACACAGATTAAAGAAATTGGAAGAACTTTAGAATATAGAGTGAGGGCTAGATAGATGGCCAGTGGTTACAACAGCTCATTGTTCTTGTAGAAGACCTGAGTTTGTTCCCAGTATTTGTGTTGGATGGTTCATACTTAGTGGATTGGACAACCTCTTTTGACCTCCATGGGTAACTGTACCTATATGCATAAACACCCACATATACTTACATGTTAAAGAGTCTTTAGAATAGAATGTGAAATAATGTCTTGTATTCTTGAATTGCAAGCATAAATACTATTTGAATTTTTAAGCTACTGATTTTTTTTAATTCACTTTACATCCTAATTACTTCCCCCTACCATTTCCCCCAGAATTCCTGCCCCACCCCTCTGCCTTGCCTCTGACAGGAAGGAGCTCCCTGTGTCTCTCCAGACCTTGGCACATCAAATCTATGCAGGACTAGGTGCATCAGCAGCTCAGCTAAAAGAACATATTTCATAGTCAGCCAACAGCTTTTGGGGCAGCCCCAGTTCCAGTTGAAGACCATGCTACACATGTGCTACATATGTGTGCAGGCCTAGGTTCAGCCTTTGTGTGCTCTTCAGACGAGTTAGGGGAAGAACTGAGTGTCTGGAGTTGATAGGAACTGAAGAGGAACACTAACAGAGTTAACTAAAAGGGACCCTTGGAACTTAACCACCAACCAAAGAGTAAACAACTGAAATTTATCTACAGGTTCTCAGGTTCTCTTTAACTACCCCTGTTAAAATACCAATGACATTATTCAGAGACATAAAAAAAAGTATGAATCCAATGGAAAATATCCCCAATAGCCAAAGTAATCTTGAACAATGAGAAAATCAAACATGTAGGTGACCTTATATCTGATTTCAATATGCAATACAAAAGCTATTATCATAAAAGCTGACATAAAATAGGCACCTATAATAATGGAAAGCAGAGGGAGCCTAAAACTGGACCCATGCAGACCACTGACTTTCTACAAAGATGCTAAGAACACAGTAGAGAAAGAAGAGCATTCATTAAATGGTGCTGGGAATATTGAAAATAAACTGACTGAAGAATGAAATCAACACTTACATATACACAAGGGAAGACTGTTCTGTTACAAATGGAATAACAGAGGTAGAAATGGAAACAATTATGTAAGTAGTAAGCCAGGCTAAGAAATACAAATATGGCATAATCTCATTCACACATTGAACTTAAAATTTCATTTGTATAGAAATTTGAATGGTTGTTACCAGAGAGTGTGGTAGTGGGGGGAGAGAGTAGAGATGAAATAGCATGAGGTTGAGCAAAGACTATTGTTGTTGTAAAAATATAAACATAATAAAGATTTATTGTGGTCTTTTTACCCACTAGGTCCTCACCATAGTGCCCCAAGATATCTGCTAGATATCTTGGCGGAAACACATCCCAGCCACCCACTTTCCTACACTCAAACCCTCACATAAAAGAACACACAACACAATAATCTTTGACCCAATTGGTATGATATAATTGCCCACTTAAACATACAAAGCCCGGTACTATCCATCCCTTGAGAACATTAATAACAACCTGTAAATACACAGAGCAGAATCTTAACTTCACCTGCCATCTTGTCCTGCCACGGCTTCTCCCCTCTCTCCCTCCTGTCTCTTCCTCTCTCCCTAGTCTCCTCCTCTTCCTTCAAACTTTCTCCCACCCATCCTTTCTTCTCTCCAATGACAGGCCTCCTTCTATCCTGTACTGCCCTCACCAGTGCTTTACAAATTCAATGGGAGGTGGTTCTGGTGAAGTCACCTGAGCTCTGAGTCCTTGATTAGACAGCTGTCCTTGGGGCAGTAGAATTAGCATCAAAATACAGTAACTTCAGGGCAAACCACAACAGACTATAGATTATTTTTAGATGAATTAAGAATTTCTAATGTTGCCACATAGTAGGTTGACTACCGATAACAATGTACTGTGTGTTGCAAAGAGCTAGAAGAAAGAGTTCTGAATGTTTTCAGTCTAAGATATGATCAGTGTTTAACAAGATAAATGTATCTAACTCTATTAAAAAGCATATGTGTTTAAAACATCACAAAGCTACCAACAAATATTACATGTTTATTTTATTGTGTATTAGTTAAAAATTAGTTACTTAAATTTTTAAATGATTTTTTTTAATATTTGCAAGATGATTGCATGGATAAAGATTCTAGTCTCTAAGCCTGACATCTCTCTCTCTCTCTCTCTCTCTCTCTCTCTCTCTCTCTCTCTCTCTCTCTCTCTCTCCCCCCATTTCCCTCTCTTGAGCCACATGATGGATGGAAGAACCAGCTCCCTCAAGTTCTTCTTCGACTTCCACTGGCTTGCTTTGTCACACCCAACCAAATAAAGAAATATAAAAAATTGATGGCATGATAAATGTCTTCACCATGTCCTATAATGCTGCTTTCAGTCCTAGATTTTTCAGTTGCTATCTCTATTTCTTCCTTAGAAAATATCTCGGGACATTTGCTTCTGCCTCTTGTTAGATTGGTGGTATTGAATTGACAGCTTATCTCTGTGGTTGGCAGTGTGGTGGCCTCAATCAGAGAAGCTGATCCCATCAAGATAACCATGCAGAAGAGTGTGTTTTCATTTTGGCAGGAGTTTAAGATTTAATTATATTTGGCTCAGCATATGGCATTACACATAACACATATGCACATAACATGTCTTGCTTTTGTCTCTATTGTTATTTCTAAATTTTAAAATATGATTATTTCATATTTCTTAAATTCTGTGTCAGAAGATGGACTTCCTAGAACCTCAGTTGACTGGGGAGTATTAATTTTAAATAGCACTATATGTATTTGTATGTTTTTTTTAATGAAAGAGCAATTCTGTATCTCTAATAACTGTGTAATAGCTAAAAACACTGAGAAAATTAGAATTTCAATAAATAAAAAGTAAAATCTCTAACAAAATAAATTAATGTATAATTGTACTTAATGTCACTGATACAAAGTATTTGATGAAAAGTAAGTATTTTGCTATGTGCTTTGTGATGGGAAAGATATAGTTTAAGAAATTAATTATTAGACTTAAGTACTTTGCTCATAGATATCATAGAATATTAGAACTTGCAGCTCTTAACAAATTAATAACTACAATAGAATATAGAAAATACATATTAAAGAGGACCTATTATGTATTAACCTACTGATAAGACTTAGATGCTAATCAATAGCAATTTCATTTTCATAATGAATCTTCAACCAAGAATATTTGCTAAATAGTTAAAGAGTTGGCTCAGTCTGTGCAACGTCTTAAACATTGAAGGTTGCTGTTCTAGAATGCAAATACTTTGTTTTGGAATGTAAGCTTGGAGTAAGTCACGGCAATCAGCTTTGCTTTTTTGCACAAATGAAACAAACAAATAATCCAAGAGAGCAGCCCACTGAGGCAAATGTTAGCACATAGAAGTGAGATTTCAAGTGTTTCGGTCAAATTTTCTCCTGTGAATCTACCTATAGCTCCAACTTTACATGGAACTGAATTATGTCCACCCACTTGCTTTAAACAGAACATCTCAGGGCCATGTCTGGTTCATGACATGAAGTTTCTCTGTGTGCTTTCCCATCAGATGTTGGTGATTAAGGTTCCCTCGAAGGAAGTTTTCAAAGAAGGGAGTCTTTGCCTGTAGTGGCTTGAATGACTCACTCATGTTGCAGGGGATAATTTCCCTGCAAGCATTGAGAGTTTTGTTATTTTCCTTTTGGGAGAAGGAATAGAGGGGTTTATTTTCGGTCTTAGGAAAGGGATCATTAGTGGGAATTCAGCAAGAAAACTACCCAAGATGTGACCTGGACTCATTCATATTCTTTAGACGCTACTTCAAAATATAATTACCCTTGAAATCGTAGAGCTCTTTCTTCCCCTTCTCTTCTTCCTTTCTTTGAAGGTGAAGGAAACACTTAAAATAATGACTAGGGACAGTAGTATTTATAGGCTGCGACTGTCTTCCAGTCTTTCTTCTCATCTGAAAATAAACAGATGACCATATGTAAAGTCACCATCAAAATGCTCAGAGAATTCTCAATCTTAGAATGTTCATGCCATCATCCAAAAACAAAACAAAACAAAAATAAAAACAGATACAAAAAAACAACAATGCCCCTCCTCCAAACACACACACACACACACACACACACACACACACACACACACGCACTCAGCGTTACCACCCTCAGGCTCCCAAGTGAGTCCATGAAAGGTAGCCTAAAACCTAGGCTGCATTATATATTTCTGTCTTCCAGACAAGAAACTTACCCCTAGTGTTGGACACATGGAGAGTCAGGCTGTTTGGTGCCAAGATTGTACATAAACTACTTGGATCATTTGGAGCCCAACTGGCATCTCAGAACATTCCTAGGTTTACTGCCCCCTGAATAGCTCTGACCTGTTGCTGAGAGCCAGGCTCCATATCAAAAGCAGGGTCTTGCTTTTGACCTGTCTGTTCTGTTCTCTTTCCCTACCTCCACCGTGCAGCTTGGGCGTTGCTCTCTCACAGTGATACACTTGCAGCTGTCTAGGGCACTGCTTTATTGCCCATTGTGGAATGCATGCCGAATACAAACCATCATGATATGAAATAGGCAATCTTGTGCGCTTTTCAGGCTACGCAGACTTTCAAACACACATAACCAACCATCAATATACGAAATTCTCCTCTAAGCAGTTAGCCTATTACAGTTTGTGACTTTTCAACTTGGAGAATGATCCTCATTTCTGTCTCTGTCCCATTCAGAACAACTTCTCCTTTATTGCATTTAGAACGGTGTAGCTGAAAGGCAATAAGGACCGCAATATCATAGAGTGGTTCACATTACACTGAATTTTATTGTAGCCTGACATTGGGAGTGAACCTTTGGAATCTTTGAAGGCAGCATAAAGGCAAAGCCTGCTTTTTAATGGACTGGAGAAAAATATTCTGACATAGTGATAAGTGAGGTGACTTCTAGAAATCATGACTTGGAAACACTTTCTGAACAAGAGCTATTTCTGTTGTCCCAATTCGCAGGATGATATTAAAACAGCCTGCCATGGGCCAGAGCTCCTAAATCCCACCTCCTAAGGACAGGGATTCATTTTAAAAGAAATACTGTGATCTATAACCCAACTGAATTCCAGATGAAAACACTTGTCTTCCATTTCCTTTGGTTCTTCTCCCGAATGGTTACCTCAATGCTATTAACTATTTGGTGCTATTACTATATTCATTTTAATCTGTTTGCTTTCTAATTGTAAAATGAGCACACAAAATGGTTTTATAAATGTGTTAATTATCTTTATTTTCACAAACAACGCATCTTCTTATCCATAATTTTCTGCTCCAGATATCCTTAGTGTTGTATTTTCTTTTTTAAAAAATATTTTAAAGAATGAATGTATATGTATTTTTAAACTAGGATAAGAATATTGGATTGAATAGTGTGCCTCTCTTAGATGATTATGGGTTAAACTAGAAAGGAACACACTTGATGTGACTGAGGACTACTGTTTAATTAATACAAAGCAAACCATTTTTTCCCTCTTTTCTGTCTTCTTGGCCACTTCTGTGTCCTTTTCTACATGTTTCCCCAACTAACCTTTTCTGTTGTTATGCCTGGCACATAGTAGGTCCAGAGTCAATATTTGTGTGTGTAAATGAATGAATGAAAGACTCTTAGGCTCCAAGAGCTTCTTGGTTCACTTAAGTCCACTGGCCCTTAGCAGCATTCAGTGTATAAACTGGATGTGTTGTTGACAACTTTCTTCACTCTTTGTGTGCATAAGCTAAGAATAAACAGTGCTGAGGGGAAGGGAGTGCTTCCCTCGCTGGGTGACTTACACCATCATAAACTCACCAAAGTGTACCACACAGAGCCAGTGATCACAGAAGGCCGGCAGCCCAGGCCCTGTCATTAAATATAGAAGCCTGTCTTCACTGTTTTTGTCCAAACAGACTCTATGTATTTTGGAAATTTCCACCACACTTCCTTCTGAGTTGCTTCTTTTCTCGGGATACTTAGATGAGTGTTTCACAAGAGTCAACGTGGTCAGGAAGCCTGTAAAGTGATGCGCGTGTGCTCTGTGCTCTGAGGACTGCATAGTGTTAATGCTTTTCCATCATCCCTGTGCCCATGAACAGTTTTTTTTTTTCTGTAACAGTTATCCAGTGAGATTTCTGTTTGAAACCTTTAGGGTGTTTCTGATATGAACGTACCAAGTGCAAAGTATGCTCAGTTTGTACTCCCAGTGCAAAGAGATTACAAACTCTGACGTTTTTATTTAAGACTTGAGATCAGCAACCACATGATTGTTCTCTCTGGACTGACAAGAGTGGAGAACCTCCCATGCTCAGACTTTTGCTTGAATATCAGTGCCAGTCATGTAGTAGCTTATTAGAATAATACTACAAATTATTTGAAATGTTTCACATTCAAATTCCTGCTGAATCACCATGTTCATGCATGTACACGAGTGCACATACATGTACGTATCAGGTACTGCTTTGTTCTGAGTTGTTTAATGTATGAGATGAAACCATGTATCTAGTACTGAAATTTTTTCATTACTTCTATACTTTGAAATTCAGTATGTTGCTGTTGAAACCATAGCTTCCAAGGCAGAAACATGTTGAGATGCAATAGCAAAAGCTGGTTGTCATAAATCACTGTCTGAACAACCTTCCCATTTCTGAGTAACATTGCAAGCTTGGAGAATTTGTTGATGACATCCCTGGCTTCCCTACAGTAGAGTAGCCTAACTTAGCTGGGATAAACTTATCTTCTTTATTACGTGAAAGAGCTAAGCGTATGCAGGTTATTGCTGTTTCAGAAGACAGAAGAAGGCATGTGTGGAAGTTATCTGGGCTTTGTAAAATATAGTTTAATGTAAGGTTAAATTTCTAAAGCTTAAGATATAAACTAGTATCAAAACTGAAATGGTTTTCAATGGAAAATTCATTAGCCTGTCAATTTGAACTTCCGTTTCAATATGTATTTTTTGACTTTTGAAATAGCCTAGAGGTGGTCAGGCATGCTCTTTTTTTTTTTTTCTTTCTTTTTTTAGGAGCTGGGGATCAAACCCAGGGCCTTGCTCTTGCTAGGCAAGCGCTCTCCCACTGAGCTAAATTCCCAACCCCAGGCATGCTCTTTTTTAATAACCCCTTACTTGCCTGAGTACTGAAGTTTCCGAGTTGCAATTTTCTGGCAGAAAATGTAGGGGATGTAAGGCTGCTTTCCAGACTGAATCCTATTGATCCCTGTTAGTATAAACTCTTGCTAGATGTAGAACTCCATTTCTATCTCAGAGCAGATTGGAGAAGGAATGGGAAGTGCCACTGGACACAGACACAGCAATAGCAAATCTCTCTCAAGACCCCTGCATAGAGAGGAGGCGAGCAGGTGAGATACCGGTGTGTGTGCTACAGGACACCCACAGTAACGCAGGGTAGAAAAGGCGATTTTACCTTTTAAACCCTATCTTTGTAGAGGTGGGAATATCCACATTCTATAAACTAGAAGAAATGCTTAAATGAAAGCTTTTTATAATAGAAACTTCAGACCCAGGAATGGATCACTAAAGCGGTGGTTCTGTATTTCAGTTTAAGGCTGTGTTTAGCCATTCTGAAAAAACAATGGCCTTCTTCTTTTCTCTCTGCCATACAGTCTATGGCTTTTCAGACTGAATCCTAAGAGGTTTTAAACAAACAAATCAAAAGCATTGCTGGTAGTTTGTAAAGAACAAGAGCAGAAGGATGTACACATTGGGCATCTAGAAAAATAGATAATAAACACACATTGATGCTGTGGTCACTATGATACTGATGATGTAATACGGGTAAATTTTATTAAAATAATGCAACAGAAAAACGTAGTTTCTGAAGGGAGCGTTCAGCGACTCTGTAGGTATAGTTTAAGTCAGGATTTTCATGTTTCCTTGATAGAAGTTACTATGTAAATAATATTTTAAGTTATTTGGTTCATTTTATTCTCTCCGTATGACAAATGCCATCTATAGTTCTGATGTCGTTTGCATGAGGTGAGGAAGAAACTAGAATTGATCCAAGGTGAGCTACAATTCAGCAGTGGGACATTTTCACTCTTCTTTCAAACCTTTGCATTTTGGAAACTGCTAAGTACTTCAGCAAACAAGATGGCCCTCCCCGTTCCCAGAGCAGTGGACAACCAAGAGCTAGAAGGAACCACACGAGCCCCTTCCTTTCCCTCTCTTCAGATCTGGGCATACATTGCAGTAGTCAAAGTGTTGTTAAAAGGTTCAATTGAAACTACCTTATGTCTGCTTCCTCACGGAGATTTTGATTAATGTGAGCAGCGTCACTACATCCAAATAACTTGCGTTATAGAAAAATTTGGATAACCTGCAAAGGGTATCATGTGGAGAATACGCCAGGAATCATAAAAACCACTGACCATTGCATACTCAATCTCTCAAGTTTATCATCTTGGTAGCTCCAAATCAGACAAGTCACTAATCTTATGGACTGGGCAGAAACCAGTCATCAAGAGGGTTTCTTAAAGCAAGCTGATGCTGTCACGTCATGTCATTCAGTCTGTGTTTGAGTGCCCTGTCAAAAGGCATGCCATTTTTATATTTTTGAAAAAAAAAAAAGTCTATTGAGAAGGCAACTGCATAGTAAGTCACCCTCCCAGCTTGACCCCATCTTAAGGTTTTTATTGCCTGAACTGGCACCAAAGAAACTTCTTGAAAATAACACATTCCTTGTCCATTCAGTGGTTAATGATGCTTAAAAAAATCTGTGACTGCGACTGTGACTGAATTATGCCAGAAGCTATAAAGGCATGGGTTTCTTTAAGTTTGAGTAGGACCCACGTGCTTTATGCCACGACAGTGATCCCATAATATTGTTGATTAGTGTGTAAACACTCATGTGCCCTCACACACTCACATACATAACATACACACACACACACACACACACACACACACACACACACGAGCACGCTGGGCATTAAATGACTTGATAAAAGAAATGGTATTTTTCAGACTTCCATGTTAAAGAGAAGGTTCATGAAAGAGATGTAGTGAACTTTAAGCCAAACATTTGTTTGGCTTTGCTGCAGCAGGGTGAAGGAATGTAAACTTTTTTTTTTTCAATGACTTCAGCTCCTAATTTGAAAGCTAGGATTTTTAGGAGTGAGCAAGAGACTATATTTGGCCAAAAAATTCTGCTGGCTTTACTTAGCCAATCTGCACATTCAAAACAATACTTCTTTATCAAAAAAACAATAGTCTGTTTTATTCACAGCACATGTAGAAGTTGGAACATAGACCAAATTCCACTTTCTTTCTTCTCTTGCACTATGTCTGTAACCAGCTAATGAGCTGCAACAGAGCCTGCCCTTCATTTTCAGCAAATTAAGTTCATCCCCACAGGAATTGTGGTCTGGCTGTGGCACCAGTCCTAGGTATGGGTGGGATTTGTTTCTTCTACCAGTTGTAGGTTAGCCACATGGGTACGTGCTGTCGCACCACACAACAGAATCTTCTCTATAATAGCCAGCCTAAGTAGCCCTCTACCCCACAAAGCAGATCCCATTTAATTTACTTTGTGTTTATAGCACTCCCTCTCAAACCGCATCATTGGCATGGCCTGATGTTTATACAACTTTTTATTTTAAACTATTTATTTAGAGTCGAGGCCTCAGTAGTACACCCTGTCAGATCCGCTGAGCATGTCCAACTTCTGAATTCTGAATGCGAGTTGGAAAGAGTGATGTGGGTCTGTGGAACTTTTCCTTGGAGTGCATATATCCTGACAGCAGAATGATTAAAGGTGCAAAGGAGGGTTTTATGTGTGTTGGTAGAATCTGCAAGACAAGCCGCTGCTAGGGAATTTAATCCTCATGAACGGTGAACAGTCTCTGCCTATCACATCCCCACATGCTCTGACAAAAGATCTGAAAAATCAGTTTTGAAACTGATTAAAACTTTAATTCGGGGCTGGAAAAAGTGGTGTTGGCAACCCTTCTAACATAAAATGATTCCTCAATTGCAATGGAAGTTTATTGTCAAATAGATACTTGCTAAAGGAACACAGGAGAGGATTCACAATTTTGTACCTGAGTTCTGTTTTGGGGCCTTACTCCAGGTTTTGTTTTTCTTTTTTTTCGGAGCTGGGGACCGAACCCAGGGCCTTGCGCTTGCTAGGCAAGCGCTCTACCACTGAGCTAAATCCCCAACCCAGGTTTTGTTTTTCTTAACCTCACGGTATTTCTAACTTTTAGCACAAGAGGAATGATACAACATTTCAATAGGTTCTTTGTGTATATGCTACAGTTGTTTAGTGTTTTGGTGGGATGCCTAACAGTCAGACAGGGGTGTGTGTGTGTGTGTGTGTGTGTGTGTGTGTGTGTGTGTGTCTGAATCTTGGTTTGTGCTTGGGACTCCTTTTCTCCTGCTGAGTTGCCTTGTCCAGCCGTGATACGAGGGCTTTTGCCTTATCTTGTTGTATCTTTGTTTGTACTGTTTGGTTGTTGTCTTGTAGAGGCCTGCTCTTCTCTGAAGAGGAAATGGAGGGAGATTGGATCTGGCGGTGAGGGGATATTGTTGGAGGGAGTTGGGAGGAGTGCATCAGGATGTACGAGATAAGAATCTATTTTCAATAAAAAAATAAGTCACTTATCCATATAAGATGTAACTTTTCCCTGTTGTAGAGAAATGTCAATCCAGCGACATAGCTTCACATTCAAAGACCTAGGTCTCTGTGATCCTGCTGGAATTCAGGCAGACTCTGGTTTGAATACAGACATGCCCATAGGATAAGCCTTTAATTCCAAACAGGTAGAGGCAGCCATCTTTGAAAGTGACTTCTAATTGAGGGGCTGAAGAAAACAGGGGAAAGAGAGAGAGACAGAGAGAGAGAGAGAGAGAGAGACAGAGAGAGAGAGAGAGAGAGGCAGAGACTGAGAGAGAGAGAGACAGAGAGAGAGAGACAGAGAGAGACACAGAGAGAGAGAGAGAGAGAGAGAGAGAGAGAGAGAGACAGAGACAGAGACAGAGACAGAGACAGAGACAGAAGGGGGACGGAGGGTGGGAGGAGGAGGGGAAGGGGGAGGGGAGGGGAGGGGAGGTAGTGGCCACAGTTTCTACCTGGATGAATTTTACAGAGATAGAATGCAGACAGAACAAGGCAGATACAGGTGAAGATAGAATGAACCAGAGAATGAAAAGGAGCCAGAGGATGAGAACAGATTACAAGAGCTAGTTTGAGGCTAAACAGCAGTTCAGTGAGAAGGTGAGGGAAGCCAGTTTGAATCAGCCAGCTTAGAGAGAAGATTTATCTATAACAGCTGAGTTGATCCAGCCAGAAAGAGTTCAGAAAGAGAAAGGGTGAGCTTATTCATCAGTAAGCCTCCAAGCCTCCAAGACAATCACATCTGGGGAACAATAGTTAATTTTACACCTGTCTCAGTCCAGGGTTAGTAAAATTGTCATTGGTTCATAAAGTGGTAGCGTGCTGGGAAAGAAGAGAGTGTAGATGCTTGTAGCTGCTGGCCCAGGATCCAAGATAATGCATGGAACAACAAGGCAGCAAAGAAATGTCTGAGGATGCTGAAACCACACCTATGTGAGCACAGGACACACTTAACCACCAAGGAGGGCACATGGAGACGAGCACAAAATAAGTCAGAGTGCTGGTAGGTTGTTGATAAGTCGAGATTTCTCCTCTTCCATCCCCCTCTCATCCCTCTCCTTTCCCCTCCCCCCCTCCCCCCCTCTCCTCTCCTCTTCTCCCCCTCTCCTCTCTCCTGTCCTCTCCTTCCCTCCCCCCTCCCCTTTCCCCTCCTCTCCCCTCCTGTCTCCTCCCCTTCCCCTCCTGTCTCCTCTCCTCTCTCCTCTCCTCTCCTCTCCCTCTCCCTCTCCCTCCTCTTCTCTTCTTTCTCTTCTTTTCTCCTCTCCCCTTTTCCAAGTCCCTGGTACTTTAAGTCCCTGGAAATGAGAGGCAACCTATTGGAAAGCAGCATCAAAGGAGGCCCTATTTCTGCCACGATGTGAAGGGGGATTCCAAATAAACACACTGTTACAGGAGAAAAAAGGTAAAAACATCTATATTTGGACATCGGTGTCTGATGGCATTTTCTTTCATTACAGGACAGACTCATGCCCTCCTCTTCAGGTTCCAGTGTCATAGAATATGGCACATAGTAGGTATGCAGCGAACAATTGTCCACAGAATGAATCAATATTGGAGAATAAAGTTTCATACTGATGGCTCCGGATCTTTGATCTGGTTTCTCTGTTGGGTCACATTAAAAATGTCCTGCCTTACTGTTGCCTGTTGCATGCCAGCTTGGCTTGTTTAGCCTGTGGTTTCCCACATTCCAAACAGTGTGGATTGCTTGAAACTTTACTTCAGCATTTTCTGGAGTGTTTCTTCTGCCCACCCTTCTTGCAGCAACTCTGCTTCAGTTCCCTGTATGCCAGCTGCTGCAATAGCTTGCTGTCACTAAGCCTCGACATGCGTCCACCCCAGAGGAGTTAAGGGAGACCACATCAATGCTGGAGAGCTGGCTGTCTTCCAGCACTGCACTGTGGGTCATTCTAACTTGTGCTTTGGTGAGGTCTATTTTCCTCATTGCCTTTCAGTGGTGAGGGTGGAGGGGGGCTAAGATGGAGTACTACAAAACAGAAACAGAAAGCTCAGTGTGTGGGTAGAAAATTCCCCTTTCCTCTTGAGCAAAAGAGACCTGTTCAGAGGATGTTCCACTTATATATTCCCTTCTGGACTAATTTCTTCCCAAAGTTTTCTGGTGCTGACACCTGTAAACCAGATGGGTTATCCACTGACATACTGAGCTATATAGGACCAGAATAGGATTGTGTTTCCTTCTTCCAAAGACATCTGCTGTTGTGCACTGGTGAGACCACAGTATCCACTATTTGAAGGTAATATTTGGTATTTCTGAGATCTAAAAGTACGCATGTACTTTAACCTTAAACAATTTAAATAATAACAACATTTAAATGGCTTTGTACATACACTTGAAGTACATAAGGGAGTAAAAACTGCTTTCCTTCTTATTCTGTATTCTCCCATATATACATTCATATAATTTTGGTTGCCAGTTGCAAAAATATAATTCAAACTGGTTTAACAGGTGTGAAAATGCCTCGAGAATGACACGTTGTATAGTGGACAGGGAGCAATGGGATGGAACAGCGGAAACTCCGTTTTTTGCTCTCTACTTCCCAGAGCTTCCACCAAAATTACAAAACAATGGTGAACAGTTTATTCCCATTTCCTAAATGGGTTAAAAAGCTATTGTTATTACTAAAACTAAATTTTAGTAGAAATTGAATCACATCACTTTTCTTCTTTCTTTCCTCCAGCCCTTCCCATGGTCCCTCACTCTCAAATCAATACTTCTTTTACTTTGAATATATATATATATATATATATATATATATATATATATATATATATATATGTATATATATATATATCATACAAATGTATGTCTAACCTGCTTAATCTGGCTTTTTGTTGTTGTTGGTTTTGTTTATATGGATCAAGGCTCAGCATTCTTCACTGGACAATCAATTAGAGAACTCATCTTTGGGAGAGGCTAACTCTCTCCCATCACTCACCAGTTGCTTATAGTTCTCTGTTTTGTGCTGGAATTCCACAAAACCACCCCCACCCCATTTTAACTTATCCACTGTATTGCCACTGTTCCCATCTGGAGAGAACATTTTTTTCTGACTGATTTCAGGAAATTGAAAGAAAAATCGCTAATATGAAGTCAATGGCACTCGAGAGAAATGATGTGGATGTAAGGCTTCCTCCTCTCACAGAATTATCCCACGATTCACGTTCTAAGGTAGTGACTTCACACGCTGTAATGACATTGGTGTCAGGTCCATCTATGGGGAAAATGTGAGGCTGAGAACACCATGAAGATGCATGGCTTCTTGCCCATGGCAAATGCTGGACCAGACAGACACATGCGGGTCCCAGTTTTTATCTGCACCGTTAAGACTGAGTGGCTGAGTACAGTCTTTGGGAGGTGAAGGAAGGCGGCAGCACCATGGATTCTATGGAGCATTTTGGGTTCAGCCATGGCAAGGCCAGCAGGAAGATCACCATTTCCAACCGTGGGCTAATTCATTCCTTTGACTTATGGGTCTCTTGCCGACTAGATTATTCCTTCTGTAGCTCAGGAGAAGCCCCCATCTGCTAGCAATACTCTGTAACCTCTGCTATCACCGAATTCTTTGGATTCCATATTCTATCTCCTTCTTTCCAAGTGTAGCTGGATTGCAAAGTTGTTTATGTTTATTAATAAAAGCTAAATAAAAAAAATTAAAGTTCATGGTTTGAAATTTTTGGCTCAATGGCTACCAAAGCCAGTTCCTCTTTTCCATTTGTAGAACATAAAGCTTAAAGTTAAAAATTTAGCTGAAGATAGATTTATTCCATGTTCTTCTAACATTTATCTTTTTCTCTGTTTCATTCATCTTTATTCTAGTTTATTTTAAATCCATCATGATAGAGAGTGAAGTACTTTAAATTGTTTCATATTTCTTATAGAAGTTACTCAAAAGAGGAAGATAGGGAGGCAGAAAAGCAAATATATTGAAAAGCAGCTTAAAAGAGAAGTGTGTGTGTATGTGTGCGTGTGTCTGGTGTGTATGTGTGTATATGCATGTGTGGTGTGTGTATGTGTTTGTATATGTATATGTGTATATTTGTGTGTGTATGTGTGCATGTGTGTGTAGTGTGTATATATATGTGTATGTGTATATGTGTGTGTGTCTGGTGTGTGAATGCATGTGTGGTGTATGTATGTGTGTATGTTTATGTATGTGTGTGTGTGCATGTGCGTGTATTTGTGTGTGTGTGTTGCTTATGTGGTGGGATATGATATTTATGATGTGGACACGTGTGAGTGTGGTATATGTAGTCCGAAAGAGGATTTTGGATATCTTCTCTCCTTTTCTGCCTACTCCTTAAAACTAATAGTCCTTCTCTGACCTGGGGCTCACGTGATTACTTTTTGTTTCTGTGTTCTGCTTGCATGGCTGCACATCTCTTCTTGAGGTTGGAGTTAAAGGCATGCACAGTGCACTCTGCTTATTTTATGCATGTTGGGACCTGAACTCTGGTCCTTGTGCTTGCTATGTAAGTATTCTCAGCTGGTGAGCACTCTCCTGGCACAAGAGGCTTAGTTTTTATTCATTCTTCCAAGCATTTCAGGTCATGGTCTGTTGTTTTCACTTGAGGACAGGGCGAGGCATAACATCATGGTGGGTTCCTTGTACTTCAGCAAAGCTATGGAACCTACGGCAGCAGGAGCAGCACCAACACACACTTTGAGAGGACAGTACCGATTACTTATTTCCTCCAGTTTGACCCCACCTCCTGAAAATTTCGCCTCCCCCAAATGGTATCAGCTGGCAGCTGGCGGCCTTTGGGGGATCCAAAGAATAAAGTTGGGCATTAATCAGTTTATAAAATGCCCAAAACTTTAAACAATCTTATGTGTTTCCTCAAATAACTATAGGAGATAATAATTTCGTTATCTGCAGCCAAACCAAACCAAATCAAACTAAACTAAACCAACCAATCAATCAACCGAACAAAAACAAATTTAGAAAGAATAGAAGGAAATGGGAGAGACAGACACATGGGCAAAGTTCAGTGATATAAAAATGTATAAAATGTCATCAATTTTCTGTGCTAATTATAGCATAAAAGTATACTTCTACCTTTTACCTTTGAATGAAAAGGCAAAATAGAAAACCAAGTTGGACATTTGGCCTATTAACAGTCATCATATGTAGAAAATCTGAGTGGCAAAAGCTCATCCTGTTGTAGCCTGATGCCATGCAGTGATCTCACAGGGGAGTAAAATTTGTTTGAGGGATGGGGGTATTCTCACTGGAGAAACTTTTTCGCTATGCTGGTTGTGGAACATTGACTTCATGAACACAGCAACTTGGATGTCCCTGGAAAACAGTTCCATTATTTTGTCTATAACTATTCTGGTTCTTTTATAAATTTAGAGTCCCAAGCATTTTAAAATTCAATCCAATTCAATAATTAAAGCCATCCTTTTAGGTAATGCTGTCTGTTTAGGAAAACATGCTTAGTCTCCCAGATTTTTCAGCCTTCTGTCCACTTCTGGGCTCTCCGTCAAGTTAGTGTCTGGTTAGTTTACAGTCTTAAGAGTGGTGGGGAAGAGCGAGAGGAACTGGGTGTTGAGTTCTACTGATCTTCAGGGATTTGTGATGATATCCCTTATCTACTGGGTTTCTAGGTACTAGAAATGAGGTTGACACCTGCTCTTCTGGCTTGGTTTGCTTGCCAGGAAATTAGCCTGGATGAGGCTACAAAAGTTCATTCTCTCCTTTATTTCCCCATAGCTCCCAGTGGAAGCCCAAACTGGGTCTCTGCCATGGAGGCCTTTTGTTTGCCAAGTCTCAACACAGCTGCCTCCTCAGCTCTCCTTGGGACTGAGAGTGGGGTGCCATGGGAACTCCTTGTTTTCATCTATGCCACACTGAAACCAATGAAAGTCTAAGAAAGCCATTGCATGCTGTGTAGGTAGTCCTAGCCGTTTTCCTTCTCAATTCAGATACAGAAGCTGAGTTTGTACTACTTTTGGGCTTCCCCCAACCCAACCACTAAGACAAGAAAAGGAAAAAGGAGAGTAGGGTACTGAGACACAGTCTCAAAATGCCCAATGCAGCATGGCTTCTCAGACTCTGTACTAAGCCCTCGCACGATGTTTGAACAACTATGTGACCTAGAGAGCTCACAGGTAGAAGGGACTCTGCTCTTATAATGAGACACATACGGCTAAGTTGTCCAGGATTAATTCATGTAATAGAAAGTAGCTTCTAAAAGCATTTAGCAAATCTGTTTATTCTCCACACAGCCTTAGTTTTGAGCAAGTGCTTATCTTTTCCTGATCTAGGGCAGTGAGATTTCTCTATTGGCCTTAGCAACATGAAATGTGATTTAGGGAATGTTTTGAGATACACTGGTTTAGTGCATGCAAGTGGCACTCCCTGTATAGTTAAAAGTCTGGAAATGTGCGGCTGAATGTGCAGTTTGTACTCTGTCTCCTGGTGAGGTTAATATGAGAACCACTCCCAATACACTTTGTCTGGCAAGTAGCAAAGGTGGGAAACTGAGTTTGCTGTGAAGTAAAAGTGAATAGAAACTAGCAAATTATATTTAGTATCCAGTCTGTAAAAAGGGAGAAATAATTACAGACAAAATCAGGCAAACAGTTTTTTATCAATAAATAATGAAATAACAAAATAGTAACATTTGCAGTACAGTGTTCCTGTGCAATTTAAACTGGCATTTTTTTTTCTTCTTTTTTCTTTTTTCTTTTTTTCGGGGCTGGGGACCGAACCCAGGACCTTGCGCTTCCTAGGCAAGCGCTCTACCACTGAGCCAAATCCCCAACCCCTTAAACTGGCATTTTAAAGAAACTATTTCATAGATGTTTCGTAAAAGAAAAAAAAAAGCATTAGCAAATTTTATTTTACAAATGCTCTGGCTTTCTGGTTTCCTTGTTAGCAAAATGAATTCACCTCCTTTATACTTCTTTTCCAATTAGATTTCAGACTCTCTAACGGGCCTTTTCAAGGAGAGTTGGCTCAGCAGTTAAGAGCACTGACTGATCTTCCGTAGGTCCTGAGTTCAATTCCCAGCAGCCACCTGGTGCCTCACAACCATCTGTAATGGGATCTGATGTACTCTTCTGGTGTGTCTGAAGACAGCTACAGTGTACTCATATAAATGAAAATAAATAAATCTTAAAAAAAATTTGTAGACCTTCAAATGCTGGCCTTTAAAATTAAACTATGACATATCTAGATCTATGAAAATATTATCTAGAAAATCGTGCAACTTTTAAACCATGCTTTATGTTTGCAGTATGTGAGAGGAAATTGCCTTTATGGTGAAAATGGATAATTATAAGTTTGGGGTTAGACCTCGATGTAAAGGGAGGAGATTGCCCATTCTACAAGGCTAGTACCACCACTAAGTCTCACGAAAGCTTGCCACTCTCTTTAAATTTTGAGCCAAAATTTCTCCTAAATCCAAAATTTATGACAGAAAGAAGCCCATATAATGACCACATTTTCTAAACTAGGCTCTGAAATCATGGGCATATGTGCTCACATTAATGCAAAGAGTGCCTTTAGAATTAGAGACTGGAGCCTTACTTGACAGTTTATAGAACAGATAAAACAACACTCCCCCTTTCTCTCCTGTTTGCACAAAGCACAGGGAGCTCCTTAGCTTTGTTATATTGTTTTCTTGAATTTTCCACACCTAAGTGTGGGATATAAACTTGTAGGTAATGCCTACAAAACTGGAACACCTTCTTATCCCCAGTCATTAGTGTGTATATTGTATCGCTCACTCATAGAAGTTAGAGATTGCTAACAGATACAGTTGTCTTCTGTGAAAGTTAAAAAAAATTCTCTTCTGCTTAAGAACCTACAAGTTCAGATGAAATGAAATGAGAAAAGCTATTGTAGACCTTTTCTGTTTCCTTTCTGGCTTGATCACAGATAGCATTAAACAAAATAAAAATGTAAATATGATTTTAAGGTGTTCTTCCAGAAGATGCTTAGGTGGTACTTCTGGGAGGTAGTCTGACTTGAGGCGTTTGGCATGGTTTTGAATAGTGGGCAGAAGCAAATTTAACTTATATTAAATGTGTAGGAGTAATTTTAATTTAGGAAATATATTTTGTCATAATTTCTAGAGACTTTTATTATTTCTACTTTTGGAAAGTGGAACTTGGTTGATTTTTCACAGAAACATATTACTCTTTTTTAACGAACAAATAGAGTTTATACTTGAACTTTCTAGTCATCATACCAGGATGCCAATGAGGTCCTCTGTCCTTGCCCTTGTGAAAGAATAAACAACTCTGTATCTTATCCCAAATCCGTAGCACTGCTGCCTTTTTCCTTATACTTATTAGTACAGCTATTATGTTATACACGTGGAGTATATACATATATATTTAACAGTTGATAATGTAAATATATTAGTCCATAATCGTATAACCTGACTGGCCATTACCTTCATCTTTAATGTTTCTCTGTGAAAACAACAGCAACCTGAAAACGAAGCTCTCCGTTCTTAGACGCCGTCCTTCAGAGGCCTCACTGCAACTTAGGTAGCATGATTTTTAAATGTCTCTAGGACTGTGGAAAGAGACCGGCGTTGTAGAATGTATACTGTGAACATCATGTAGGAATAAATATCTCCCCCTCGCAATTCAAATTGTATCTAGTAATACTATTTTTATGCCTCTTACTAGGAAATGAAATACCTCTAAATTTAGTGCTTTGGAATTTTATTTCCACTAAAATTTTCTTCAGATACGTGAGCACCATAGAAACAGCTATGTGGGCTGATTCTTCATTACAATTTGCCGATAAGAGCTTCACTCAAGACAGCTCCTTTGGGATGACTGAAACTAAAAATTGATTCTGATAACATTAGAACAAATTTAAAGACAAAAAAAGGACAAAAAGATCAGGGAAAGTGTGCATGCTATGGGCAAATATTACTTCCCTTTAAGCGATATTTTGTTTTATTGTTTTTTTTTTAGACAAAAGCTAGAATGCATTTGACAAAAATTTAAATTTCTTTGTTTTCTCATAGATTGGTAGGTTTTTTCCCCTTCTTAAAAAAATTAATCTTTGACAAGAAACACGAAAAATGCAATTGAGTTTACTTATGGCCTACACAAATACGTTAGTATCCTTTATAATAATTTTTTTAAAAAGGTAATTTTAAGTAAATGGGTATGAGAAATAAGTGCAAGTAAAATGACAATAATCAATATATTGTTTTTAAGGAAGCAACTGCATTTTCAAAGCTGTTTAGTCCACTGGACTGAGCTCGGACCGTTTGAGAAAGGAACTCCCGCAGAATAAGTCGGGTTGATAACTGATTAGCGGAGCATGTAGTCTGTCATTTTAGAACATGTGCCAAATTTCTTCCCATAAATCTTACCTTTAAAATCTTCAAAGAGAAAATTTATTTTGGGCACATTGTCCATGAGTATCAGTTGACATTTATACAGTGCACAGAATTTATAGTGTGGGTTAGGATGTTAGCCATAATTCCAGGCCGATAGTTTGTAAAGGGAAGATTCCATTTTGTACTGTTTATAAAATGTTACTCTGCCGTTCTGCGCTCCAAGACTAACAAAGTCTATCCAAGTATACGCACTGCAGTTTAACGTACTGCGTTCATTAAGTGAGGCCAAGATTGTCCTAATTATATGTTATCAGCAATTAAGAAATGGATCGCACTCCACAGACTGGCTAAAACATTCTGCATTCTTGGCTGGTTGCCAGCAGAGGTGTCACGTTCCACTCTACCTTGTCATCAGCCGCATTCCTGCTTCTGCAGAACAAGGAGCAGCTGCGTTAGACAAAATAACCCGAATTCTCACATGTGACTTTCCTTTAGGAAAGAGCTCATACTGAACTGCATTTCTGCTGTTATTAGTACCTCACCTGAGCGAGTGTGCACTGAAAATGTATTTTATTCAAATAGAGGTTTTCACTGATATAATCTCTCATGGCTTTCAAGTGCATCTGTCCCATCAAAATAATGGTCTTCCTTTGCATGCTGAGACTGTTGCCAAATGGATTCTGTGGGCACAAAGCACTCTTTGCTTGTTCGGCAATGATTTTCCTATACCTCAAATTACATAATTTTACGGGTGCTCTGTTTCAAAGGAAAACAATCTTTATTGATCCAAGCAGTCAGAATTAATTGTGGATCCCTGATCTTAAACTCCTGGCAAAATCCTTTTATTCAGAACACCCATATGCCAGACGTCCAACACTTCACAAACCCTTGTGGGACTGATTGGGTTTTCAAACACTCTGATTGTTCAATCTATTGCGGCTTCTGAAAGCGGAGGTTCAACAAGGAGTTTGCCTGAACAGAAACGGGCTCAGCCAACTTTATGAAAAGCTGGATTTGACCCGGCTTTTGCTTCAGTTTCCATCTTTGTTCCTGGATGTTAGAAGTTGCTCTCCTTGCCCTGTGTTTGCCCAGGAGACATTGGAGCAGCATGTGTGTGTTGTAGCAGAAAGAGAGCATGGTGCTGGGGTAGGATGTAGAGTCAATAAACCCTGACAGCCAAAGGCTGTTTGTTCCTCAAATGCTTTCTGAAAATAATGGAGAGCTCTATCTCATCGGTAGAAATGACTAAACTTCTTCACAGAACGTGAGAACACGTGTTGTCTGTTATCAGTTGACTTGTATCTTGACAGCTTTACTGTCTCCTGTATTAGTCATGATCTTAGGTCTTGTGAACGCCTTCATTAGGGGATATCCAAGAGACTTGAGAGATCCACACGGAATCTGTAGTATGCATGTAAACCATCTTGGGCCACTGAGTACTAAGACTCTTTCCTACTGAGGCAACTCTTGCTTTGTAGAAGAATAATTTTGCTGTAGTTATAACCCATAGAAATCTGCCCTTTCTTCTGTAAAACAAATCATTTGGAGTGCTAATGACCTTTGATTTAATACTGGGTTCTTGGACTTCATTTGGATATTTTGAGAGATATCGTCATAAATATCTCTAGAGATTCTGGCAAATTCCATTAAGGAATGTCTATTCTGTTAGAGGCAGCCATGCTAATTCCTCTGCTGAAGAACTAGTCACGTGGCCCATCGTCTCTCATGCTTTCTTCTCTCCTGCCTGTTTCTCTTCCTTCTCCCCTTTCTTGGTCCTTCGTTTCTCTTTCTCATCTTACAATCCACTTCTCACTGTGCTTTTGGTTTAACTGACATATCAGGCTACTGTAAGGTACTCAATTCTAAATGATCAGTTCCTCTGGCCATTATTTAACCTAGTCATGGTGCAGCAATGCAAATGCTAATGGGTTTACCAGTTGGAGTCATTACATGGATCAGAGTCTGTCCCCAACAACTTCTTGGTGATGAAGGACGTTTATTTCTCTCTCTTTCTTTTTACATAATCCAGTTAACCATGTGTATTACCTACCTTTCAAATGTCCAGGATGCTTTTCAGAAATATATCCAACAGTTTTTGATTTTGTTCAAAAGTTTTTCTCTCTATTGGTTTTGTCTAATCTTATTCTTATTAAAAAATATCACTTCTCCTTTGACCTGCAGTTGATTTTCCTATGTCTTTTCTCCCTTGTAATAGCTTTGACTTTTCCTTGCTAGCTTTCTTCTGTCCTTTAGTATCGTTTCATGTTACAACTTAAGTTCAGTTTAAATTTCTGGGACAGCTGCTTTGGTCAACATCTCCCATGCTTTGCTGAACACATCACTGACTGACAGGGTGTGGTAACTTCAGGTCTTCCAAGAGAATTGCTTCCATTGAAAACACTGGAATAACATTGTTGAGTTATGGTTTGTGATCAAACACAGGAGGATTCTAGTAATTTTAAACAGCTGAAGCCACTTTTACCACATCACTGAAAATTATTAAAATTCTGAATCTCAAAACTAATATCTCATATCGAGGCATGTAAATACATGATTCTAACATTAGTAGAAAGAAACCTGTGTAGACATCTGTCAAAACACAATAGACTTAATCTTCATTTTTTTTAAATACTCAAGGTAGGAAATGTTGTTGTTGTTGTTCAATTTCTGAGTATGGATACACAGCTTTTACATTTACTGAATTATTTGAGCTCAGTCCCATTTTTCCTTTATCGTGTCCCTTTTCAAGCACAAATGAATACAGTTAGACTGTTAAGAGTATATTGGAAAGTAGATTTTTGGTATAGGTGCCCCTGGTAGAAAACTAATTTCAATTATAAGAGAAGTTATTTTCTGTGTATTTCAAAATATACAGGACCAGACCCAAAGCAGAATCATTAGTGCTGAAAGCAGTTCTATCCCTTACTTCACCAGTGATTCCATTTTGCCACTTGTATTCTTTTCCATTTCATTAGCAACCTCCTCTTCAACTACTATACAGTAAAAATGTTTGTAGGAATTGTCTAGTGCTTCCATGGGATATGCTTGACAGTCTGGAGTAAATGCCTGGGAAACAGGGAGCCCCCTTTACACACTGTAGCCAGTAGGACAAATCACTGAAATCCTCTTAGATATTAAAAGGGAATATCCTGAGATATTCTGAAATATCAAAAGGACCAACAAAGTTCATTCTATTTGTCATTGAAATTTGACAGTGATGTAGAACAAAACCTTTCCGCAGTGGGGACAGGCTGCACCGAAATCCTTTTGCAACAAGGAAATTAGGTCAGCAGAAATTTAGGTCAACACCTTACAGATATGTCCTCATGCCTGAAAGAAGCCAGGAGAATGTAAAATATAACATACAGAAAGGTTATTGTTTTTGTATTTAACTTGAAAGGTGGTACCTTCCAAAGCTTACTGGGATATAAATGCAGTTATGATTCAGCAAAGGCAATTGGCTTTTGCATCACTAGTATCCCAGCTGATAAATCCGAGAGAATACTGAGGTACTTCTAGCTGAGCCTGACTGACCCAGTTTAATCATGCAATTCAGGAAATACTTATCAAGTCTACATTATGTGCAATGAGTCTATTAGATAATGAAATGTAATGAAGATTAATAAGCATCTACCTTCCACCCCCTCCCTTTGATGACTAAGAAGCTTAGAAACCCAGGATGAGGAGAAGGCTGGATGTAAATGAAAGTACAATATTGCCCAGAGTCAATGATCACACAGTGAATGAACTCCTACTGTGTGTCTCAGAATGAGACTAGATAAACAAGGAAAAAATCAACTGGATTTACATACATCCTAAACAGTTGGATGTCGAGAAGAAAGACATCAGGTCAGTTTGTGGTGGGCAAGAAAGAAACTTTCCTTGAAAGGGGTATGTTAACTCAATTTTAAATGAATGCAATTTCAACAGATGGTGATCTATAACAGGTCCTTGAGTGGAAGTGGTGGGAAGAAAGACACAGTCAGTACTGAGAGGCAGGGAGTAAGTTGAAGCAGCTCTGCTTGAGAACTGTAGGGCAAGATAGTGGTATATTCACAGACAAAAGGCACACAGATTGTGTTGTACTTGAGGAGTAATACATGACGCATCTGATAATAAATATTAAGGATAGAGACAGAAGGTGAAGTGTTGATATTCCTTGATTTATAATAAGATTGCATCTCAAAATAGTTGTTGGTATGTACTTTAAGTTGACAGTGAGTTGAAAATGTATTTGATATACTATCCCGCTCAACATTCTACCTTGCTTAACCACTGGGCCTTGTAGAGTAGAAGCTATTCATATCCCTCATTACATGGCCAATTAGGACTGCAGCTCTACTGTCGAAGACTAGCCTGAGTGGAAGGTCGAAGTTCAAAGGATGCTTTCCTGGTAAAGCTGGAAAAGTGTGAAATGAACCATATACATTAGGGACCCTCTGTAGTTAGAACGTTGGGCTTAGGTTTGTGATTAGGCTAGGGAAAGGGACAGCGGTGATGTAGAATGCCGCATTAGCATAGATGAATAAAGCATAGCGTTGTGCAGTAAACTGTATCTGCTGCTCCAGAATGTCTCTAGATGTGAAGGAATTTGATTGACATCTATATATTTACAGTGCATGTTTTTCTATGAAACAAGGAATTTTACTCCATTTTAAAAAAAGGAGTCTAACTCAGTGTTTGGCCATTTTAGACAAAAACTTGAATGAGAAAGAAAAAAGTCTTAGTGTTTTTTTAATTTTTTTAATTTCCATTGGTTATGAGACCACCTTCTCACTACATACATCAGCAAACGAAGTCTGCTTTCAGCAGTGGAAATTTCATTATCACGTCTAATTCTGGTTTGGTAGCACATTAAACTTTCAAGCAGTTAATGACTCTGGTTTTCTTTCTGCTCAGCTTTACCCTTCATAAAAGCACCGGCAAGCGGAAAGAAATGACAGTAAGACTGAATTATGAACTTTAAAGAGTTGAGAACAAGTCACTGCCTGTATGGTGAGAGCTGCTTGCTCTGCTCTGGCTTAACTGTCTGCGATAGGTCATTGGTGATTCCTGCATACCCAGGCAAAGACTATTGTAAGAGACAGGCTGAGAAATTCAGCAAGAGGAGGTGGGGGACTCGGGAATGAAACTCTCTTAGGTTTCTATTAAGTACATAGATTACCCAAACTGTGTTCATAAAAATGACTCAATTACTACATGCATTTCCATTATACTCTGAATATCGCATTTTTAACAAATAATAAAATAGCTTGTGTGTTTACGTGAATGTGCATGTGCATATGTGTGTGTATACATGATTTTATGTTTGGAAAAATGCCCATATTGCTGTTCAAAGAACATAACACAGAATTGATATATTGACAGAAGTATTATCAAGAAGCTAGAATTAGTTGATTGTCTGCTTCTTCATGCTAGATTATTTTTTTTTTTAGATGAAATGTAGGCTCTGAGAAGTCAGGTAATTTCTAGGACAGACATATCCACAGTGAGTTTTTCAAATGTAAAGAAATAGTAAAATATTAAGACAGATCTCACCAAGCCATTTTAGTTTGCTTTTTGTTACTGGGACAAATGCAAAGACCAAATGCAACTTGAGGAGGGAAGTGGTTGTTTCATCTTTTCACTCCCGGGTCCAGTCATTATTGGAGGTATCAGAGGAAGACCTTAACGCAGGACCTGACAGTCAAGCTACGGAGGGATACTGCTTACTAGTTCACTCTCTGACTTGTGCTGGACCTAGGGGTCCAGCTTCACATGCGACACCATCCACTGGGGGATGGGCTGGCTTTCACAAGTCAATCAACAATGGAGACAGTTCCCCACACACACGGCCACAGGCTAATCTGATCTGAATAATCCCTGAGCTGAGGACCCCCTTCCCCCACACAGGACTCTTGATTGTAGCAAGTTGACAGTAAAACTAGCGAGTAGGTACCCCAAAGTCCAGAGTCCAAGATTCACCTGCTCTCCTCCCGCAACTCCTGCCTCCTTCAAAGTTTTGAACATAGTCAAAGGTTTTATCAAGGAAACACAACAAAATTGAGCAAAAAAACTGATTTTGAAATTTTATAATGATACTACATAACCCAAATGAAGACCAACATTAAGTAAAAACTTAAGGATAGATGTGAATTTAATAACAATGATGACTAAATTTCATAGCAGCTATGCTCAAGGAAGATAAGAGCAATCAGGAACAAGCCACTAATTTAACAATTACCCTCAAATTACAGTATTGCAGTTGTATGTGGTGTGTTTCATATGATGGCCTATGTTTGCATATGTTGTACAGGTTTCTGATGGTCTGGTTTAATTTCTTACTTTATGTACAGGCTTCTGTATATACAGACACCTCAGTGTGACCAGAGCATTGAAGATCAGAATGAATATTTAGTCTCTGGAGAACTGGCCTTCCATGACTATCATGTGAGGGAGCTGATCTAAATAACTCTAGGGCATTTACATTTTGGTTATGTCAGGGTCATATATGCATTACATCTAGCTCTAAATGTGAGTATCTTATGGAATACTGTCTTCTCTCTTTAGGTTTGACTGTCATCATTCGTTTATCATTCTCACCATTATCCATTAAAAGAATACTCTTCTTGAATACCCATAAATGGCAACCACTTTACCATTTAGACCTTTCAATATTTTACAAATGGGACAGTTGGAACCCTTGTTATTACTGTGCCATGTTTTGGTTTGTTGAGGTGACTCACAATGGCGAATCATTGAAGAGCTTACAGACAAAGCATGGTATAGAAAATAGAAAACTATGGTTCATGTCCCCCCATGCAGGGTCTAAAAGAGTTCAGACTTGCTTTTAGCCTTGAAGAGGAATTTCATCTGGTTGGATTGTGAGCAGTAGCAGTGCAACAGAACTTAAGACTGCCTTCAGAGAGATACTCTACAGGGACCCGTACTGACAAAAACATTGCCTTTAGTCTTTATTAAAGCTAATTTAATATAAATTTGCTGTTAGGACAATTGTATCTACAATGACTCTGGCTAGCTCAATCTGTTTGTAAAGAAAATATAGTACCTTTAGCAAAACAGAGAGAGGTATTGACATCGTCTTACAACCATGCCAAGTCTAGCCTTCTTCTGTACATTAGAGAACGAGGCTTCATAAAACCGCAAGTAAAGTAGGTCAGAGATAGTAAGGTGGCAATTAAAATGACTATGTCAGTTATGTGCTTACGTTATTTTCTAATATTTCACACTGTAGGATCTTTTATATAGGACCTCCATTTTATTCTCATAGAGAAAAGAAAACTATTTTTTTCACATAAAAAACTATTATAGAATCCTTTAAAAGATGATGAGTGGAAACATTAAAAAAAGAAGTAAGGAAAATACCATGAAGTTCTCCTTTAGAATTATCTCAAACTAAAATTGCCAAGTGGCGGTGGGTTTGGTAAAGAAAGTTACTATGTTATAAAAGACCTTTGGGTCCTTTTGAGTTTTGCGTCTTGCTGGCTGTGCAATGTGCTTCCTCCAATGGTTGGTTTTCTGATGCACTGTACACCGTTGATGTTTCCACTGTTCCATCTTCCTCTCTTAAGCCTAGATTAGCCTACTAATTTCAAAATCCATAGCTATCACATGTGCTAGGATACCAAGCCTACGCAACCAGAGATTGTTACAAGTAATATGACCCAGGGCACCCTGTCTCCCTAGCTGCCCTTATCTGCTCCTTAGACCTGAACCTTTGTGTCCTCCTGAGAGACAAAAACATGCACTTTGAGTGCACTGCTGCGCCCTAAAATAGGTTATTTGCTGCTTTCCAGTGCCCACAACTCTCTTCATGACTTTTTGGATCAAGTTCACATGAGATCATGGAAATCCAGTTGGTAATGAAAATCAGTAAGTAGAGGGTTCAAAACATGAACAAAAACTGAATAAAATCCCAGACTCAAGTTATGTCCCTAGTGTATTAAAGTTCCTTGGTGCGTAGCTTCTAAAAAAGTGTCAAGGCATGTGTGTTTGGCCAGCTTGCCCTCTGCACAGTGGTGCTTGGCTGTCTAGTTTAAGAGGGAAGTCATCTTCAGGGCATATGAGGTGCTGGTTGTACAGCGTGGATCCTGTGGAGGGAAGCAGGCCCAATGCACTGAGGATAGGCGTGACGAGAGCAAGGCCAGGTTGCTTTCTAGATGAGGTGGCAGCTGAGTCTTTGATTCAACAACTTAGGTTTTGTAGGTTAAACAGGGATGGGGTTTCTGGGGAGAAGGGAGGTGTCCTAGATGAGGCGCTTCTTGAAGTATGTGTAGAGTGAGAATCCAAGTAAATGCTGCAAGCCCATTCTTTCACTGCTTGCTGAAGATACTCAGCTTAGGAAGGAACCCTGAAAGCTCCGAACTCCCACTGCCCCTCCTTTGTCAGCTCCATTGTAGAGGAGATCCTCAGCTAGAGCAGCATCAAGCTTGCTTAGTGATCCGATTGCAAGTGATTTATATATTTAATTAACCTGAAAGAACAGAATTTTATAGTGTTTACTATTAAAAATAGATGCTATCCTTGGAAAAACAAACCGTTTCCTTTCAGATATAATTTATAGTCAGAATCTTGGAATACTACACAGTTTTCCTCTTGTTTAAATTAGCTGAAACAGATATTACAATGATTTTTTTATAAAGGATTTTTCTTGACATACATTTTGTACATACCAGTCAGAAGCTTTAGGTCCTCTGTCACACCTAGAATCTGAGATCTTTTTGAAGCTTGAATAGAAGGTTCAACTTATGTTACGACTGGTGAGTCATACGTTCCCTTTGCACATCCACGCTGCTGTTACTGTGCTACTTTTGAGCCGTGGGAGAAATTAACGAAGCATTAGCTGCATGCTTCTGTAGCACAGCAAGTCAGGAAAGGCAACAACTCGCCGGCCATGCTAGGCAAGCTCGAAGTTTCAGGCTGAATGTCACCTCATGCCTCAAGGTCCTTCTGTATTTCTGCCCATTGTGATAGAAGGTGGAATCCTAAGTAAACTTTGTCCATAGTAGGCAGAAAGAATAAGGAGAGGGAAAGTTGTCAGTGTTTGTACTAGGTGGGATGGCCCCATGCAGATGCTGCTGCTTACAGTTTATCGTTAGGCTGCAGCCGCTGGTCGGTCAATGTTCAGATAGACTGGGAGGCACACTTCTAAGAGCGTCACAGTGTAGCTCCCTACAGAGCTGCATTCTTTCCACATGGCAGAAAGAGTATATGAGAGTCATGGATGCAAAGGATCATCTCCGTTACAAGTCTTACAACAGCAAACAGATCCAGATCAGAACTTCATACATAACAACCAAAAGCCCATGCCAAAAAGACAATGCCTACAGTTGTTAGACTCAGTGGCTAGCTGTTCTAAGCTGTGATAGTCTCTCACCTATTTATTGGCTGACTTCTTGTGAACTACTATGAGGTAGCAAAATAAAACCCAAAGCACCCACTAGGAGGAGGCTCTACTCCTAAACCTGCAGCGTTATGATGTATAGTAAATTGATCTGGATTTCAGACAGACTATATTAGTAAGTTGTAACTGGACCCCTAAAGCTGTGAAGCATTTTGTTTATAGAGATGGTGCTGCCTAGGCACAGGAGAAAATTTCCTAAACAGAACACCAATGGTTTATGCTCTAAGATCAACAGTCGACCAATGGGATCTCATAAAATTGCAAAGCTTCTGTAAGGCAAAGGACACTGTCAATAGGACAAAGCAGCAACCAACAGATTGGGAAAAGGTCTTTACCAATCCTACAACTGATAGAGGGTTAATATCCAATATATACAAAGAACTCATGGAGTTAGGCTCCACAGAATCAAATAATCCTATTAAAAATGGGGTACAGAACTAAACAATACATTCTCAATTGAGGAATGCTGAATGGCCTAGAAGCACCTAAAGAAATGTTCAACATCCTTAGTCATCAGGGAAATGCAAATCAAAAGAACCCAGAAATACCACTTTACATCAGTCAGAATGGTTAAGACCAAAACTCAGGTGACAACAGATGCTGGTGAGGATGTGGAGAAATAGGAACACTCCTCCATTGTTGGTGGAAATGCAATCTGGTACAACCAGTCTGAAAATCAGTCTTGTGGTTCTTCAGAAAATCAGACATAGTACTACCTGAGGATCCAGCTATACCACTCCTGGCAATACACCCCAAAATATGCTGCTCCAACATATAACAAGGAAACATATTCCACCATGTTTAGAGGAGCCTAATTTATACTAGCCAGAAACTGGAAAGAACCCAGTTGTCCTTCAACGGAGGAATGGATACAGAAAATGTGGTACATTTACACAATGGAGGACTACTGAGGTATTAAAAACAATTACTTCATGAAATTGTTAGGGAAATGGATGGAACTAGAAAATATCACCCTGAGTGAGGTAATCCAGTCACAAAACAAAACAAAACAAAACAAAACAAAAAATCCCACTCATGGTATGCACTCACTGATAAGTCAATATTAGCCCAAAAGCTTGGAATACCTAAGAAAAAATTCACAGATCATATGAAGCTCAAGAAGAAGGAAGACCAAAATGTGGATGCTTCATTTATTCTTAGAAAGGAGAACAAAATACTTACTGGAGGAACTAGAGGGACAAAGAGTGGAGCAGGGACTGAAGAAAAGGTCATCCAGAGACTGCCCCACCTGGGGATTCATCCCATATGCAGCCACCAAACCCAGTCACTATTGCTGATGCCAAGAAGTGCTTGCCTACACAAGCACAATACGCGTGTCCCCTGAGGGGCTCTGCCAGAGCCCTACTGATACAGATGTGCATGGTTGCAGCTAACCATTGGACTGAACAAGGAGAACCCAATGGTGGAGTTAGAGAAAAGACTGAAACAGCTGAAAGGCTTTGCAACACCATAGGAAGAACAACCAACCAGATCCCCCACTGCTCCCAGGGACTAAACCACCAACCAATGAGTACACGTGGAGGGACCCATGGCTGCAGCAACATATGTAGCAGACGATGGCATTGGTCCTGTGAAGGCTCGTTTCTCCAATGTAGGGGAATGCCAGGGCATTGAGGTGGAAATGGGTGGGGGGGGGAGGGGACAACATTTGAAATGTAAATACATAAAATATTCAAGAAAAATAAAATTAAATAAAAAGAGAGATGGTGCTGTCCGATACTTGCACTGGCAGACTGAGAGCATTGCAAGTAAATGGCAGTGTCAGTTCAGAAGACTTGATACACGCGAAGGCAGTCTGAGCCTCTTTCTGACTATGGCATTTCACGCATTATCATTACTGCAGAGGCTGGACCTAATGGTTCCAAGAAACAATATGGTACGATTTAGGATAGCTCTAGTCATTGCTGAAGCTCTATATGAAACAGACTTTGAAAATATTGTTCTTTTTAGCTTCCTCAAATAAATTATTATTCCTTTCTTATTTATTTATTTATTTATTCATTTGCATGAGGCTTTGTTTTGTTTCTCACATTCTTTTCAAAATATGGAAATGGTGGGAGGTTCTTGGGACATTCTCAGAAACTTACAATTTCAATCTTTGCATCCTTTTCTCAATTGTCTCTGGCTTCCAATGTGGATACTTACCTTTTTTTTTTTTTTTAAAAAAAAACTAGTTAATACATAAACACATGCAGCCCAGCATATAGACTATGGGGAGAGTGGTAATGCTTTTCTTCACAGGTCATAATAACAGAAGATCAGTGAAATATCAAATATTATTTGAAAATACAAGAGCAGAGAGACACCCAGAACTGGGCATGTGGATTGAGATGGGTGTTTGACCCTCTCCAGACATCCCAGCCAATGTCCAGCACATAGCAGATCAGGGACACCAACTTTGCTCTATTTATTGTATAAAAAATTCAAATTCCTGTCACTGTAAAAAGAGGTAAAAAAAATTGCTGATTTGTTGCATCGTTCCTTTTTGGCCTTTTACATAGGGAAGTTTATGAGTAAAGGACATTTGTAAATGAATAAAGAACATAGAGAACATTGAACCCAATGCAGCACTTAAAAACCACATATTTCTAGCACACCAGTTAAGGTCACCAAAAATGGTTTTTAGCTTGAGCAGAATGCATGTAAAAGTTGAAACTAATTTTTTTTGATTAGATAGAAGCTTGGTTTCCTTAGCTAACATTCTGAGAAGTTTAGGCTTGCAAAAATTTTTTCACTTCAAATTTGCTTGCTAAATCAAGAGTTAATGAAATATTTCCTTTTTCTGACAAGTTTTAGAGTTAATCATACTTTAAGTATCTTGAAGATTTCACAATTGATTTAGAAACTAAAATTACTGCATTTTAATACCCATTTACATAAGAAAGCATATTGAGGAAATTTGGCTTTTCATCATTGAATAAAAAAAAGACATGTGCTTGCCTGGTTATTATAGTCCATTATTTGGAGTGTCTGGGCACCCATACGAATGCATTTAGTTTAGCCATTCATTGTTTTGAGATTTGTTTATTATTATTTTATGTGTGTGAGCACTTGTCTCAATTTATATTTGTGCAACATGTACATATAGTGCCTATGTATGTTAGAAGGTGCCAGATGCCTGTGACTGGAATTGCAGTCAGTTGTGAACCACCATGTGGTGCTAGGAATTGAACCCTGATCCTCTGGAAGAACAGCCAGGGTTCTTAATCACTGAGACACCTCTCAAACTTCTGGTCATTCATTTTTGAAACAGAGGTGGAAGGAGCTGGGAAGATGGCTACGTTGGTGAAAGGCAAACATGAGGATGTTTGTTAGATATTCAGTACACACACACACACACACACACACACACACACACACACACACACACACACACGGGAGAAAGCCAAGTGTGGCAACACGTGCCTATAGTCAGAATGCTGCTGAAGGAGACAGAGGATCTCTGGGCTTGCCCAGGTAGTCTGTGTTGGTGAGCTCAAGGTTCAGTGACAGACCCTGTTTCACAAGGACTGGGAAGAACACTTGATATGTTCACATATGTTCACACACACACACACACACACACACACACACACACACACACACACACTGGCAACATTTCTTTAACATGTACAAAGAGTAAAGAATTTAAAAAAAAGGTTACTCTGTTGTTTGAATTAGAGCGAAACAGTTCTGTTAATAGTTTGGGTCTTCCTTTCTGTTTGCAAAAGCATGACTGTAAATCCATCACATTGCCAGAGGATAAGTATCTAAAGTATATTTATCAACAAGAATTTTCCCGCAAGAAATTATGACAAAGGACTTTTATAGTAATCATATTCAAAATTATGTATCTATGAATTTTCTAGAGATCAGCAGACCAGAGGAAGACACCACCGTGCTTCTCTAGATACATTCTCCACAGCCGAGTAGCCGCTCTCGTGCTGTGCTCTCGTGCTCTGGGGCAGCAGGCCAATGGACGTAGCCCTGGCTTTCCTGATCTCTTTTGCTCCAGGTTTCCCAGCAAGCAGATGATTTGGGTACACGCAGGGACACGGTTTTTTCTTCTCACTCACTTTTTTTGCTTTCTAAAAATGTTATTTGATAATTTCAAACAATGATCTTGAACGTGATCATCCTATTCTGTCAAGGTCCACCCTGCTTCCTATCCGCCCAAATTTGTGTCGACTTTTAAGATCCGTCTTGTAAGTTTATGTTGCCTATCTTTATAATGCATTATCTTCACTGAAAGTGGTCTACCTAACAGGGGCAATACCATTAAAAATTCTGACCATCCCTCTCCCAGCAGTTATCCACCGCCAATACCCCTTAGTGAAGGGTGGACTTCACGCCCACCCTGCCCCTCTGGAGTTTTGTGCATCTGCTCTTGCACCTGTTGTTTCAACCACTGTGGACTCATTGTGCAACTGCCCTGCCATGTTCAGAAAAAGGTTTCCTTGTAGTCGCCCACCTAATACGACTACTACAATCATTCTGCCCCCTCTTTCACCATGATCCCTGAGCTGTATGATATGTATGAGGTGAAGAGGTATGATATCAATAATGGCTGAACATAGTCAATTTCCTTATTCTTCACATCTTGATCGGTTGTGGGTCTCTGTGTTAATCGACAGGTACTGCCAGAAGAAACCTTTTCTGGTGAGGGTTGATACATACATTCATTTATGGACACAAGAATAGATCATTAGGAGCTGGCTGACTGCTATGGCCCTTTCTTTAGTGGAAAAGGAGTCATAGAGTTCTCCTAGGACCTAGACCTGCTTAGCTACAGGTTTTTGCCTCTAATAAAAGTACAAGTTATGGTTTTCAACTTGTAGAGCAGGCTTTGAAAAGCCAAAAAAAGAAAAAGTAGTTGATTGCTCCCATAATATTAATGTCAACATCGCACTGAGGGGCAGATCTTGCCGATATGAAATTTCACTTGCCAGCAACTCTAAACGACATAATCCATTTCCAATGTCAGTTTATTTATTTATTCACTTATTTATTAGTTTGTGCAGTCTAGTAGAGGTATTGCTGCCCCTTCATAGTGTAACTCCATTTTAATTATATATAATTATATTAACATAAATATATTTAATATATAACATTTAATATATTATGTATACACACATATGTGTATACATGTGTTTATGTATATATTTTAGGAAATGTGCTATCATAGGGGTTTTTTTGTAATTCAACGCTAAGTCAAAATCAATTGAAACTTTTAAAGCAAATTTAACAATGGGTGTCGATTCAAGCTCTATTAGCTAGGTTTATGGTTAACGGCTGCACAAAAATCTGGAGTTAGCAAGACTTTAGGTTACAGCTAGCTGTTTATTACTTCTGTGACCATAGAGTGAGAATATGCGATTTAGAGTGAAAATGTATATAGTCTGCCTAGGCCTAGGAGGAAAAGATTTATAACCATTTAAGTACGAAGTGTGTTTTAGTCAATTTTTAAGAGCGATTTTAGCTTGGCCCAAACTGACCCCATCTTTTTTTTTCCCAAACAGACTCGCTTCCCTGGTTCCTTATCTCACCTTCACTATGACAATCCATTAGCTGATTCGTCCAGCTCCTTTACACTTCGGCCTAAATGATTCTTCTGGAACTTCAATTAAATCAAGACTCTCACCTAACTTTTCTGAAGTTTATTTTCATCACTATCAGGGTGAAAATTTAGACACTGCATCGGAGGCTGCTTATGATTGCCCCCCCATCCCCCCCAGGATCCAGCCATCTCAAGCCTGGTGTTTAACACTGCATCTGAGGCTGCGCATCCTCAAGCCACACCCCCAGGGTCCTCATCCCGGGATCCAGCTACCTCAAGCCCGGTGTTTTAAAGTGTCTGTGGTTCATGTGGATGGTGCTGCAGAAAGTTGACCTTAATGCTTCATATTCTGTCTTATTTTAAGGAAATTAAGAGAATCTGAGAAAATCCTAAGAGTTTATTCTTTTACAAATGACTGGATAATAAACTTAAAAATAAACGTAATCTTTCAGGGGGAGGATTGACAGATAATTCTTATTTATTTTTCAATACTGTGATATAATTACATCATTCCCCCTCCATCTTTTCCTTCTCATAACTGCAACTTGCTCTTTTTCAATTTCATGGCCTCTTCACCCTTAATTGCTGTTATGCACATATTTTTTTTTAATATTTACATACACACATGTTGTCTATTTCTTGTAAGTCAAAAGCTGTCATTAATATCGTTTATATAATAGATTTCTTAGAGTTTCTCCATACCTGAGAATGCTTTTGGGGGATATAGCCATGTGAAAAATATTGAACAGAATTTAAGTATGACAAAAGTTCAAATAAACATCAAGCCAAGAGTAGGGGCTTCTTGTCTGGGTTCTCACTGATGTCTTCGAATTCTCTTTCAATCCTCAATTCCTGTAACGACCATGAGCCTTAGGCCCCTTGGTTTATATCACACAAACACAGACCTTAATTTATAGCAACTCCCATCCAAATGGCCTCATCCATTTCTCCAGTTAGTCAAAGAGTTGTTTAGCAACCTTTTAATTTGAATCCTGAAAAATAGAGGTTTATTAAGCCTCTTAAACCATCTTGCTGGACCTTAATTGTGGTCAGTAAAAGCCATCATACAATGCAAACACATTTATCTTAGTTCAGGCATTTCACTTGTTCAGGTCTAAAAGCTTTCAGTCACAATACTACAGAACTAATCACTTAGTCAGTGGTAAAGGTAAGTGGCCATGAAGTCATTTTAGGCCAATGTTATGAGTGCCAGTGTGTACGTACGCACGGTTCAGGAGAAATTTGCATTAGTCATAATGTGGAATGAGAGAGGGCAAGAGTTCTTACAAAAGACTCCCATGTCTCAAACAGACGTGCAAGGAACAAACAAATTCTGCAAATAGATGAGACAAAGGTATGAGTCTAGGGAGAGTAGAAAGTGTGTTAGTGTCAGAAGTAGGACATGATGTATGACTGTTGTAACTGAAGAACACAAGATTAAAAAGGAGGCAATATGCTAGAGGGGTAACAGATGGGGAAAAAGAGCAGAATGAAGACTGTAATTTGACCCTTGATTAAATTATTTAACTTAACATTGCTTTTCTAGAATCTAGTGGAACATTCAGTATTATAGGTTTTCTGGACAGAATTAGTTTGAGTATGAAGGATGGATTAACAGGGTATGAATCAAGGGGCATTCTGGACTACTGAGTGGCACTTGCTAGTCCCTGTGTGGTCTGACAAAGGCCTCCAATAACTCAGTGTACAATGTTAGTTCATTTTGTCTTTTCCTCTAGACTTTCAAATAACTTCTTTTTTTCTTCCATCTTTATTAAATTGGGTATTTCTTATTTACATTTCAAATGTTATTCCCTTTGCTGGTTTCCAGGTGAACATCCCCCTAACCCCCCCTCATATATGGGCTTCCCCTCCCAATCCTCCTCCCATTACCGCCCTACCCCCAACAATCACATTCACTAGGTGTTCAGTCTTGGCAGGACCAAGGGCTTCCCCTCCACTGGTGCTCTTACTAGGCTATTCATTGCTACCTATGAGGTTGGAGCCCAGGGTCAGTCCATGTATAGTCTTTGGGTAGTGGCTTAGTCCCTGGAAGCTCTGGTTTGTTGGCATTTTTGTTCATATGGGGTCTTGAGCCCCTTCAAGCTCTTTCAGTCCTTTCTCCGATTCCTTCAACGGAGTCCCGTTCTCAGTTCAGTGGTTTGCTACTGGCATTCGCCTATGTATTTGCTGTATTCTGGCTATGTCTCTCAGGAGAGATCTACATGCGGTTCCTGTCAGCCTGCACTTCTTTGCTTCATCCATCTTATCTAGATTGGTGGCTGTATATGTATGGGGCACATGTGGGGCAGACTCTGAATGGGCGTTCCTTCAGTCTCTGTTCTAAACTTTGCCTCCCTATCCCCTTCTAAGGGTATTCTTGTTCCCCTTTTAAAGGAGTGAAGCATCCGCATTTTGGTCATCCTTCTTGAGTTTCATGTGTTCTGTAACTCGAGCATTTGGGTTAATAGTCACTTATCAATGAGTGCATACCATGTGTGTTTTTCTATGATTGGGTTACCTCACTCAGGATGATATTTTCCAGTTCTATCCATTTGCCTATGAATTTCATAAAGTCATTGTTTTTGATAGCTGAGTAATATTCCATTGTGTAGCTGTACCACATTTTCTGTATACATTCCTCTGTTGAAGGGCATCTGGGTTCTTTGCAGCTTCTGGCTATTATAAATAAGGCTGCTATGAACATAGTGGAGCAAGTGTCTTTGTTATATGTTGGGGCATCTTTTGGGTATATGCCCAAGAGAGGTATAGCTGGGTCCTCAACTTCTTAAAGCAAAGGTGTGAACTTTTTGTGTTTCTTTCCCTGGTGCATAGAATCCCATGTCACATATAGTAAATTGGTGAAGCAGAAGAAGAGTTTTCTTAAACTGGGTTAGGAAAGCTATTCAAATAAGCCAAACAAGCAAGAGGAGCTGAATTAATTTCCCCAAATCTACATAAAAAGACCAGATATAATATACCTATAATATACCTTCAAGTAACATTGACTCATCAGCTTATATTTAGGAATGTACATGCATATACAAATACATGTACTAATGCAATAACAACTCCGAAGAAGAAGGTAGGTATATGGGAGGGTGGGAGGGAGAAAAGAGAAGGAGGAAATGTTCTAATTCAATTATAATCTCGAAATATATATCAACAAGAACATCAAAACCAGGTGTGGTCTTATGTTTATCCCAAAGCCGAGGAGGTAGAGGTAGGCAGGTCTTTCAGGTTGAATGACCAGATCCTCTAATCTATCTGGTGAACACTAGACCAATGAGTGAACACGTCTCAAAGACCAGTGTGTATGACTCCTAAGTCATGTGCATGTGAGCACGCATGAGCATGTACCACATGCATGTTACTTAGGAAGATAAGCTTTATCTATGTGTATGTTATAATTGTTGAAATGACTTAATTGTGGGTCCCAATAAAGAAATTCAGAGGATACTCTTTGTTTTAAGTAATTTATTTTATATCTTGACCAAAGTTTCCCCTCCCTCCTCTCCTCTCAGTCCTTCCTACCCACCTCCCTCCCCCATTTACTCCTCCCCCTTCTTTTATGAAAAATGGGAGGTCTCCAATGGATATCAACTTGCCTTGAAATATCAAGTTGCAGTAAGACTAGGTGCATATTCTTCTCTCCAGGATAGAAGACACAGCTCAGGATGGGGAAAGGGTCTTAAAGTCAGGCAACAGAGTCAGAGACAAGCTCAGCTCCTGCTGTAAAGATCCCACATGAAGAGCAAGCTGTACAACTCTTACAACTGCAGAGAGGGCCTAGGTCGATCTCATACATGCTCCCCGGTTGTCAGATCAGTCTCTGTGGGCCTTAATGAGGCAAGGTTAGTTAATTTCATAGGTTTTCCTGTGGTGTCCTTGACCCCCTAGCTCCTACAATCCCCCATTTCTTCAGGATTCTCCAAGTTCTACCTAATGTTTGGCTGTGGATCTCTGTATCTGTTTTTATAAATTGTTGGGTAAAACCTCTCTGATGTTGGTTATGCTAGGCTCCTGTCTTCAGTTATAGCAGAATATCATTAACAGTATCAGGGGTGGGCTCCCTCATGGCATGGATCTCAAGCTGAATCAGTTATTCGTTGGCTATTCACTCAGTTACTGTTACAGCTTTATTCCTGTACACCTTGTAAATAGTGCAGAATGTAGGCCAAAGGATTTTTGGCTGGGTTGGTGTTCTGTTCCCTCTACCGGAAGTCTTGCCAGGTTATAGGAGATGGTCGCTATCTCCTATATGGTTCAGGCTCCATAACCTGCCTGTTAGGAGTCTCAGCTTGAGTCACCCTCATAGATTCCTGTGAGTTTCTATTGTCCTAGCTTTCTATCTTGTTCATCTTGTTCAAGAAATGCCTCCCCGACCCAATTCCAATCCTCTCAGGACTCTCTCCCTCCACGCTCCCCTCACCGGATCCCTCCCGTTTCCATCCTCACACCTATACTCTTCCAGGAGCCATGATGTTTATTTTATTTCCCTTTCTCGGTGAGATTCATGCATTGCCTCCTTAGGTCACAGTAAATACTTTTTTTCTGTAAAAATATTTATTGTTAAAATTTCTTTATGCTATTTGATATGTGCGTTTATGTATATAATAAGCACATAGATGACGAAACAGACAAATTTACGTTTAACTTCAAAATAAAATGACCCACTGTTTCTCTGTGAGGCAAATGTGCACTAGCTTGGTTTTGCATCACAGTAACCTGAGGTTTATAAGAATTAATACGCATTGTCATCTCACTCCTGGTGTGTAAAATAGCATGCACAATTAATTTGTATGAAGAACTAGAACATAATTAACTCAGTCCCTGCTTTTGGATTAGAGTCTTGCCTATTTTGAGTAGACATCTAAAGTGAATTCTCCAGCGTTTCCATTAATTTTTTTTGGACAATAAAATACTCTGATCACGTAAATAATCCCACTTCAGCCATCAATGTGATTAGTAATCAGTAGTCCTAATTTGTTATCAAGTTAGGATCTATCATTCTCATCTTGGTTCTGGTGCAGATGAAGAAAAGGTAAGGTCCTGGCATCCCATTAATTACATTAATCACAGCAGTGTGTGTGTGTGTGTGTGTGTGTGTGTGTGTGTGTGTGTATGCGCGTGCGTGTTTTTTCTATGTGTGTTGTAAGTACACATTAATGTGAATAATGCGCATGAGTGAATGTGGAACTCAGAGGATGGTATTACCTGTCCTTCTCAGTTGCTCTCCATCTTGTTAGCCATTCTGTTATTTACTTTGGCTACAGCCCTTTAAACTGAGCCCAGAGCTCCCTGATTCTGCCAGACTGACTAATGAGGTCCAGCAATCCCATCTCTGCTCTCTCCTGTTAGAGCTGCAGGCGCATGCTGCCATAGCCAACTTAACACATGTTCAGAGGATTTGATCGCCTATCATTAAGCTTGTGTTGGAGGCTCTTTTACCCACTGTTGGAGTCACTAACAGTTAGAGAAGGCAGGGCTACTGAGGGTAAGGTTTGCTTATAACACATGCTGGCCTGTGTGCACTGATCAGACAAATAGGTCACTCTGTGACACCGATCAGACAAATGGGTCTTTCCTTCACTTTAGGGGTCATTTAAAACTTAGAATCTTAGGTATGTTATGATTATAAAAAATGAGATGTATGTAAAACATCACTTTAAATTTGAATAAAACTAATTGGTTCATGATAAATTTAAATGCTTATTATACTTGAGGATATTGTATGTGCAACAATGTTAATATACAGCAACATTGCTCATCCTTTGAAAATGTGAGAAGAAACCAATCCATTAGTTCAATGATGGCTCACAATTTCCTAAATGCTGCGGCCAGCTTGTATGCCTGAGGCACATAAAATTAAAACATATTGAACCATGTTCAATCTTTTTTAGAACTATCAATCTAGTAAGAGAATCACATGCAAAGGGATGCCAAAAAGTGATCAAAATGTATTTTGTGCCACTATAGGAAAATCTGCAAAGGCTGAAGACAAAGGAATTCTGAATGAACATCTAAATTTAATCAAGAAAGGTTTTGCAAAGGACATTTAAACAGTATCTTGAATGAGGAAGGACATTTCTAGAGAGAAAGCACAGGGCTTTTCACATCATAATAGATTAAACAAGAGTCAGAAAACAGGAGCTCAGGTGATGTGATATCATAAAGAAGCAGTATGCCTGACATACTAGGTTAATGTATCTATAAGATATTGCAGTGTGGTTCATAAATAATTTGTATTGCATTAAACATTTTTAACTTCTTTCTACAGGTCATTGGAGGTTACAACTATTTATTATCTCTTTTGGTTCTAAACTATTTAAAATATTGCACACATATAGACACATATTAAAGGTGATAACATAGTTTCTCACTTTATTATTCGTTTTAATTAATTAATTTTTAACCTATTCCCTTTACATACTGATCACTGCCTTCCTCCTATTCACTCCTTCCCACAATCCTTCCCTCATTCCCCTCTCCTTCTCCTCTGAGTTTGTGGGGGCCCCCTTGGTATCCCTTCACCCTGGCACATCAAGTCTATGAGGCTAGGTACTTCCTCTTCCGCCGAGGCCAGATGAGTCAGCCAGCTAGAACAACATATCGCACAGGTGGGCAGCAGCTTTGGAACAGCCCCTGTTCCAGTTGTTCTGGACCCACATGAAGATAAAGCTGCACAATGCTACGTATGTGTTGGGAGGCCTAGGTCCAGCCCATATATGTTCTTTGGTTGGTGATTCTGTTTCGGAGAGCCCCAAGGGTCCAGGTTAGTTGATTCTATTGGTCTTCCTATGGAGTTTCTATCCCCTTAGGGGCTCCCTTAGTCCTTCCACTGCTCTTCTGTAAGGGTCCTCAAGCTCCAGCCACTGTTTGGCTGTGCACGACTACATCTGTCTGAGTTAGCTGGTGGGTGGAGCCTCCCAGATGCTAGCCATGCTAGACTCTTGTCTTCGAGCATTAACAGAGTACCATTAATAGTGTCAGGGATTGGTGTTTGCTAATGAGTGGGTCTCAAGTTGGACTGGTTATTGTTTGGCCATTGCCTCAGTCTCTGCTCCATCCCCAATCCCTGCATTTCTTGTAGACAGGATAAGTTTGGGTGAAGTTTTGTGGGTTGGTTGGTGTCTCTGTGAGTTCACTGGGGTTCTTGCCTCTCCTTGACTTTTTATTGAGAATTTCATACAATATATTTGGATCACGTTTTATCTCTTCCTACAGCTTCTCCCAGATTCTTCTTTTTTCCCATCCCACACTTTTTTGTTTTCATTTTTGTTTAACCCATCACATCCAAGTTGTGTAACCATCTACTCTTAGATGTGTTAGCATTCACTGGGGTAAGGTTGACCCAGCAGAAATTGTGCATGTAAAAAAAACCTGCCGTTCTTTGTATTTTTTTCAACTCATATTAACTCTTATTTTACGTTCTTTATCTGTTTTGTTATGGGGTTGTATAGTGACGTTCTCATATGTAGAGTAACTATGAATTTAATACTCCTATCCACAGCAGTTATCAGCACTGTTTGCTTCTCAAAGTATGTCACATTTTAAGTACATTTATGTTTTCTTTAATCAATGATTAAAATAAATGTTTTCAAATCAATAAGTTGGTTTACTACAGGCTTTTTTTTTTGCTTATTTATTTGCTTCTGAAAATTGTATCCACAATTTCATACATGCCAAGTCTACCACTGATGCAGAATACTTAGCACTGAAGGCTTTTAAGTGGAATATTAAAATGACTCAGAACTTTGGCCATGAATATTGGATCATGCAAGGTTGGAGAAGATGTCAGATTTAAAATAAGTAGAAACTGGAGGAGGAGGAATAGAAACTGAAGGGGTAGCCTCAACCAATGCCAACAACTTTGCCGAGCATAAGTCTCTGGTATCTAAAAGTCCTGAATAATAGCAAATTACCACTCAACATGTTTCAGTAAAATCCTAATATCCACTCCTGTTTAGAAATTTGACATTTTAGATTCTTTGAATCTTAGATATATAAAGATATATAAAGACATGGGGTGTGAAAAAAAGACAGTTTTAGAAAGACTTCCCACTGCATCAGTTTTAATGCTTGCCTTGGAAGAGGAATGGTATGGCTTGAAATAGCATTTCAACTGTCCTGCAAACAATAATTAATTGAAAGTATGTCCAGTTAGCCTAGATGCTTTAGCAAGCGCCTTCATATACATGCAGATTTCTCTATGTTCTGAATCATTCTTTATATTTCCCTATAAAGTGGTCCAAAGTTAGTCCAATTTGTTTTGAAAGACAAATGGCTAAGTCCATTCTGAGTTTAGCTTGGAGTTCTATGACCTTTTCTTTCCCAGAAGCACTGTTATCCTCCTTTAGATGGCTCAGGATAGGACATGATTACTGTGCTTTGTCACTCGTATTGCAATTTATGTAAACAGCACATTACCCATGATTAGTATCCAGTCTTAGTACATTAAAGCGTATACTTTCCCATTTTCTATATTTGTAAGTGTCTTGTCAATATCTCAATTGGGTGAATATTTCCTTGAAGTACTCTTGACTTCATTTTTATCTTCCATGGATGAGTGTTTTGCTTCATGTGTATGTATGAGCCACATGCGTGGATATAGCAATGCTATGGAGGCCAGGGAGGTGTTGGATGCCCAGCAGTGGAGCTGCAGACCATTGTGAGCTACCACAGTAGATGCTGGAAACCAAACCAGATATGCAAAACACCAAGTGCTCTTAACCACCGAGCCACCCCCACAAATCCCTGGGAAAAGGTTGCATTTGAACATTTAGTGTATTATTAGCAGTTCTTCCAGACAATTCTGGTCATTCTGCAAATATTTGTTACAGTAATGATAAAGATAATGTAATCTCTTTCTAAGTTCTGCAGCCTGGTGACATTTTTTACCTTGTGTAATAGTTAAGTTTCTCAAATTCTAAAATTTTAATTGTTCTTAAAATTATTTTGAAGTGCAAATTTAAGAAAAAAATATACATTGCTAGAACTGATAGTAGATAAAAATCTATCTTTTTCTGCTCATATCACCACTATAGAAGATCTCTGGTGAATTCCAATTCCCTTCATTATACCATGAATCCGATGTGTATTTTTCTTTGTTTTTAATTTTCAACACATTTCTATTATATTCATAGCTTTTTCTTAAAAATGTGTTAATATCAGTTCTTTCACTATACTTATCATTTTCAAATCCCTTTTTTTTCAGTTAGAATTATTTTGAGATTTAACTATGGAAGACTAGACCTATTTTAATTGGACCAGCAATACTGCAGGGACTAAATAAGCTTTTGTTTTCATGGTTCAAAGGTTATTCCCTGTGACCACTATGGGTCTTTTGTTTGCATAGCTCTCAAAATCAGGACAGAAATCTTAAATCCTTGCTATGACGGTATTTAGAAGTAGGGCTGGCCCTTTAGAGGTAATTAGATTCAGATGAGACCATATGGTTAGTGCCCTCTTGTTGGGATTAACATGCTTGAAGAAGAGATAAGATAAACCCTTCCACCTTTTCCTTTATTCCTTCTTCCCTCCCCTCATTTCTTCCCAATTCCTCTCCCAGAGAAGGTTACGTGAACACACACTGAGGTGTTAACTATTTACAATCCTTAAAGAAAGCCTTCACTTAGAATCCAGATAATGACCTGGGAACTGGTTTTTCCAGCCCCCAGAACTTGTTAAAAAGTGAATGTCTGCTCTTGGGCCCACCCAGTAGTGGTATTTTATTAAACAGCACAAGCTAAATCAACTAGGAAGTAGAGCGTCTTTATCAAAGAACTTACCCATTTTTCCATCAGGAGTTTAGCTATGTACTTCCGATTTATTCCTCCATATGGTTCTTCCTCTACTAGGATGCTTATTTGATGCTGCTTTGCACCAACAAGATACATGACATGGTATTTTACTGTTTTTTAAATTTTCTTTCCTGACTGTGGTTGGATATATAAACATATAATATTTGAAATATAAAATCTTGATCTGAATTAATAAAATATAATGAAGGGAGAACTGGAATTGACCAGAGAAAGAATCTATAATGTTGGCACTATATGATTTATTCTCAACACATTAGAAATATTTCACTGTGAGGACAATGTAAGTATTATAAGTTGAAATTCTTATAGTCAAGATTTATAAGTGCTCAAGTATTTCAGAGCATAAGCTGGTTGGGGGAAAAAAGCTGTATTTAAAGCAGAGACTATTTTGGCGTGAAATAGCAAAATTGTAATCAATGTGAAAGGCAAAGGAGAAAACTTGGATCTCGAGTGGTGACTGGGCACATGTGTATGATGTCTGCTCCATACCACGTAACGAACTGAGCTACAAAGTGTGTGAAAGACTGCATTAGAAAAAGAACACCCAGGGCCTGGAGTGCTGGCTCAGCAGTGAAGAGCACTGCCTGTTCTTTTCAGAGGACTTGGGTTCAATTCCCAGCACCGACGTGGCAAACAGCTCCTGCAATTCCACCTCCAGGAGTTCTGACATCTTTATGCAAAAAATAAAACACCAGTTCACATGAAAAAAAGTAAATAACTTTTAAAAGGGAAAAGAGAAAGAACAGCCACAATTGCTTAGGTGGGCTCACACCGAAGTAGAGTGTGTTCGTGGGAGGAAGGAGGTCGAGTCTGAGACGGTGTTTCAACAATTCTTTAAATACTAATTACGTTCACTGTAAGTGAAACTTTTGTTTAAGAGAAAAATATGTTTAAAGGAAACAAAAAGAGACTGGAGAGAATATGAGAATTGCAGGGTGGTCCATATAAAATAATGACCTATAAATCTAAGTGGGAATTTTCCTTTTTTTTCTTACTTTCTTTTTCCTTTCTTTCTTCTCTCTCTCTCTCTCTCTCTCTCTCTCTCTCTCTCTCTCTCTCTCTCTTTCTTCATAAAACCTGAAAATTTTTCTTGAAATTTCAAAAACAGAATGTTTTCATGTTTTGGTTTCATGGTAGAGTTTGCTGATTTTTGAATTTATATTTTAGATAAATTTCATGAAAGACAAAGAAAAATGGAAAGACAGAAAAAAGAACGAAAGGAGCTTGCAGTTTTTAACCCTGGAATGAACTGATCATATCGATGATCGGTTCGTTAATTTCTTTCATTAAGTTGATTAAGTAGCATGGACTTCATTGCATGTATTAGAATAATTCAGATGATGGCACATGTGTTACCAGGTATCTATGAAGATCCCATGAGGAGATCTGTATGACATGCATTTCCCATAAAGTAGATTACTAAATTCTGAATTTTATTATGTGTAGGAGTTTATAAATACACACTTTTCAGCAATTATAGTACTAAAATAAAATACTTTCTGAGAACTATTCATATTGTATGAAATCTGATATTGTACTTATCTAGCCTCAAATTTTAGTGTTCTATCAAAATATAAATAAATTTTCCCTTTGAAATCATTCTGTTCTGTGAGGTTTCTATACAGATTATGAAGCAGTATCACTTTGTCTGTAATGATGTTATATTCTCCCCCTATATTCTCATAATGGAGATGAGTCATTGACCTGGTTTTATATATATATATATCATGGTCAGTGGACTGTCCAAGAATTGGCATATAGCCATAAAACTTAGACAATATTTCCATTTTCTTAGAGTTTGTATTCTAGGTTAGTAGAAAAAAAGAGAAGGAATCAGAGTGGAAGAAATATAGTCAGGAAATATAGACAATTCTTTAAAATTTCATGTAAAGACAACATACTTCTCCAGGATCGAGCCTGGACCAACCAACAGCCTGTTCATCTGTTTGAACTATTGCTATAAAGTAAGAAGATATTACTGTCCTAAACACACACACACACACACACACACACGTAAAAAACTCATATTTAGTAAAACGTGGATGGCTAGACATTAAAGCACAGATCACCATCACTCCATTAATAGTAGGTGATTTTAGTGACCCATTTTCTCCACTAGACAGGCAATCTGGTCAAAAAACCGAGAAACATCAGAATTAATTGACATCACACATTTTTCTGAAAAACAAACAGATTTCCTATAATAGACCACATCCTGGGATACAAAACAAAATCTTTACAAATTCAAAAATAGTGAAATTGCTCTACTGAAATGGGGTACACGGGTGTGGAAGTAAACAACTGATATCTGATTTGATTGAAGGCTCACTCTGTGAGATAGAACCTGGACCCAAGATGGCTTGGGTGACCCGGAACCGGAGAGTAGATAGACAAAGGATCTCGTGTTCTAGACAAAGACGTAGCAATAGAATGAACCCTAAGGATGCTCTGCTTTCCTCGTAGATCATTCCTTTGCTCAAGCATCTTAAGACATCATCCCTCCTCTCCTCTGCAGTGAGAGCAAATGCAGACGCCCACAGACAGGCATTATGCAGAGAGCCAGAGATATTTGGAGTGCTCAGTCATGGGCTGTCTTAATCAAATCCTCTTTTCAGGCCTCAGGAGATCCCATGAAGCAGAAGCAGAGAGAATGTAAAGACAAAGACGAGAAGGGATGGAGGACACCAGAAAACAAGACATCCTGAACCACCATGATCTATGCAAACATGAATTCACAGAGACTGCAGCAGCAGGCACAGAGCCTGCACTCATCTGCACCAGATGCTGAAAAAAAAAGTGGACACACGCTTCCATCACTAACCCAGAAGGTATCTCCAGTCCATACCACTTACAAGGAGAAATGCACTTTTCTCTAAAGGAGCCTCATTGGGGAAATAAACTACTACTAAGTATAGGCTGAATGCCCGGCAGTAGGTGGCCAACAGAAAAGGAAACATGCAGGATCTAGTTAGGTTCCTTGTCTTATACTGTCTTGTCAGGGATCTTCATTTTTCAAACATATTTTGTAATATCTATATCTATGTATATATATATATATATACACATATGTATATATATATACACATATGTATATATATCATCTATCTATCTATCATCTATCATCTGTCTATCTATCTATCTATCATCTATCATCTATCTATCTATCATCTATCTATCTATCTATCTATCTATCTATCTATCTATCTATCTATCTATCTATCTTCTATCTATCATCTATCTATCATCTATCTTTCTATCTATCTATCATCTATCTATCTGTCTAACTATCTATCTATCTATCATCTATCTATCTATCTATCTATCATCTATCTATCTATATCTAGTCTCTCTCCTTCCATATTGGTACACTATAGGTCTTTTGTGCATATATTATGAGTTACAGTTTAGTGGGGTTTTGTATGGAATTTCTGACTATGTAAGTAAGTAGGTTTCTGTTTCTTGTTTATTGAATTCTGATGTGTTATTTTTTGTTTTGACTTACTATTTTAAATTTTATCTTATCTTACATTTTATTACTATCCTATAGAAGCCTGTTTTCTTTCTAGTGAGAGTCAGACAGGAGATGGGTCCAGATGGGGGAGATTGTGGGGAGCAGCTGGGAGGAGTAAGAGGGATGAGAACACATAATCAGGATACATTATGTGAGATATTATATTATGATATATTACATGAAAAAACAAATCTATTTGCAAGAAAAGAAAAAAGAAACCAATCCATGTATCATAGTTAAGTACATACAATAAAAGTTATAATTGACAGCAAACAAATCTTTCAGAAATGCTCAGATTCATAGAGATTAAACAACTCATTCCTGAATGATGAACAAGTTAAAGAAAAATCAAGTAAGACATAATAAAATTTCCAGAACTAGCCAAAATTAAAAACACGACATAGAATACCTCTGGGACAACCATAAAAATAGACCTATGAGGAAGATGTATAGCTCTAAGTGCCTACATTAAAAAAAAATCAGAAAAAAACACAAATAACTTATTGATGCAAGTAAAAACTTTGAAAAAGCAAGAATAAACCAAATCCACACTGAAATGATTGCAAACAGTAATATAAATCAAATCAGAAATCAATGAAATAGAAACAAAGAAAACAATGCAAAAAGTCATCAAAGGCTAAGAGGTGGTTCTTTGAAACATAAGACTGGCACCCTTTGGCTCAACCAATCAGAAGAAAGAGATTGAACAGAATCAGAAAGGAATGGGGAAACACTACAAGAGATATTAAAGAGATTTAGTCAAAGGAAATTTGGTCAAAGGAAGCATCCATCTATTCTCTTTACCAATGTTCTTGGCGGTTTTTCAAATTATCAGTGAATAATTAGAACCACAATACTCACTAACTTCTGTATTTTCTTTCTAGTGAAAGTGCAACTGAATAGAACATAACTTATATACTATGACATATTAAAATTGAAATGAGTACAATCTGCATTTAAAACTTTACAATAATTTTAGACTCATCTTTCACTGTAAGTACTGTAGTTTTTAGATCACCAAGCAAATTGTAGAGAGAAAAAATATGGGGAATATATGTTGTTCAAAATAGTTCTTAGACAACATTACCTCAGGAGGGACTTGTACTTACGGATGGCTCTTTAATCCTTCCAAGGTACTCATGGGATGATAGAGACTGGCAGGAGACACATTTCTTCAGCTCAGAAGTGAAATACAAGAACAGGAGAAAAGTAGAAACAGTTCAGGAGAACTAGGGACAAAGTTTCAAAATAGCAGATGTAAGATATATTTGACCTGACGAGCTGTTTGACATATTTTTCCCTCTTCACTTTCTAACATGCTGGGTTAAATAAAGATTTGTTTGGGTTTAAAATGAAAATAACTCTTTACATTAGCAAGGTCAGAATATTCAGCAAAACAAAGCATGTTGAAAATCCAGAATAGTGGGCTGGAAATAGCCGGAATAGCCGGCAGTGAGAAGCCCAGGGTCACGGAGTCTATACTTAATTCTGTTACGGTTCTATTTAGTACCCATTTAAGTTCATTGACTCTTCATTTCCTTCCTTGCAGAATGAGGCTTAAAAAAATATGGTTTTTCTTGCTCAAAAGTCATTAACTTAAACCACAAGGATGAAAATGCTATAGCCATACAACGAAACATATGAGAAGTTTAAGTCAAACAACTTGTCTAATAGCCTATGAGACATGATGTTGAGGCCAATGTGGAGTTCAGGTTTCTTCTGTTTCTAAAACCGAAGCAATGGATACATCTTACAATGTACAGTAAGTGAGGACACTTGACTTTGATGAAGAGGGCAGGCAAATGCTTGAAAAATAACTTCCTTCCCAAGTCAGCTTTAGCATTCATGTGAAACCTGTTTCCAGAGGAGAGTTTAAAAAAATCTGTCCAAACGATTCAACCATGGGACCTGTGTTGTATTTTCTTCTGGAAACTGCTTTCCTTTGAATTGCTTCATTTGCCTGCTTTGCAGGTAGCCTAAAGCAGGGTCAAATATCCTGGGGGTTGATTACCAATTTCTCCTAAGGGAAAAGGAAAGACTTGAGTAAGGAGCTCCCCGCACCCCCATTTTACTTCCAAAGGCTGTAACTTAGAGCATAGTGGTGCATTTACAGTTTACAAATGGGCATTTTACAAATGAGCTTGCCGCCAAAGTTGCTTCTATTTGTAACATATCTAATGCTTTCTGCTCAGCACCTATATTGTGGATGAAGTTGAAATGCAGACCTAGTGCTTTAACGCTGATATGTCATATGATGTGTTTGCTAAATAAGCATTCTTCTGGCATATTTGTCATGGCAAAATATAGAAGCATCCAAAATGATGGAAAACTTTTGAGCTGTATTAGTTAAATGACAGAGCATCCACAGTGTTATATCTACAGCAGTGTATTATAATGGGGAAAATGTCCGAGCAGCAGGGAGTCTTTAATAGAGAACTCCATAGGCCACTTAAATAGTGTAATCTGAGTTTCAAGTGGAGCATTCTAAAGAAACTCTATGAGCCTCGCTTTGGGGCTTCAGAGACTTGCCACGATACCGGGGACAAAGCTCTGCTCTGGATCTCCCTGCACGGAAACGCTCCTGCCGCGCTTCTACAAAGCCAGGTGGGATCATTTTTCTAGGAAACATCAATTACCTCCGCTTTTGCTCAGAAATGGTACAGTTATTTTTAGATGTAGTTTCCACCAGTCCACAAAGTATTACAATCGCCATAACATACTGGAGAGTGTCATAATGGTGTGAGAAGCCCAGAACAAAATAAGCCTGCTCTATGCTTCTCCATATGCATGTTTGGGAACCAGCAGGGTTACATGTCATAAAGCGTTTTCCACAGTTACCCACTATCAGATCACTGGGAAATGAATGACTTTGATTTCTATAGATTTTAAATATAATTAAATTCACAAGGTCCTAATCTCCCCTGAGGTCAGCATTAGCTTCTGGTGTTTAAGGTTTGAAATAGTCTTATCTGAATATAATGAGTCAGGTTCTTCTAGGGACTAATCAAGTCACTGCTACCAAGCCGCCTTTGTAAGTAGTATTAAAGCAGAGGTAACTTCATACATTACACTTTATGATATGACTTCAACTGCTACTTAATTTACATCTGGGAATGATTCTGCTGTATGGAGACTCTGGCTTGTCATGATCTGGTTACTCCTTCTGATACGATACATATGTTTAGCCAATACATTTGAAATAAACGATTTTAATGGATATAAACAACTGAAATCATGTGAAAATAAAGCTTTATCTCTTTTTGGTTTTACAATATTTGTGATTGAACCTGGGGTCTTGTATATGCAGTGTAGGTGACAGCCCCCAAACCCTCTTTAAGGTTTTTACCTTATTTGATTTTATGGTCATTTATAATTACACTTATTAACTTACCCAGGATAGTGCTGTTGTTGTTGGTTTTTTCTGCTGCTGTTATCATAGAAAGTTTTATTAGAGAGTGTTACAATGTCTCTATAATTGGTCTATGTATAAAACAAAATGTTTTAAAAGTTATGTTCTTTAATATTTTGAGATTATAGTATAATCCCATTACATACCGCTTCTCTTTCTTTTCTCTGAACTCTCCCATACATCTCTCCTTGCTTCTTTTTTAAATGTATGACTTCCTTAATAGTGTTGTTACATGCATGCATGTGTGTGTGTGTGTGTGTGTGTGTGTGCATACACATGTACACATATATTCCTAAATACATAAATACAACGTCTTCAGTCTACATGTTACTTGTTTGCTGGGCTGACACTTAATACCAGATAACCAACTGGCGTGCTCTTCCCTCAAGATCACTTCTCCGACTCTCAGTATCCCTTAGTTGTCTATAGGGTTTTTTTTTGTTGTTGTTGATTTTTTTTTGGGCACACAGTTGAGCCCTTTTGGGCTTTTACCCATCTATTTCTGCATATTTATTATTGTTGTCCTTAACCACCTCATCCTTAGGCAGTCACATTGGTAAGACTTTATGGATTTAGCGTCTAACATTCCTGGGAGACACAATCTCACAGCAAGCTCCCACATCCTCTGCCCTCTCTTCCCCAGTGTTCCCAGTGCCATAGGTATTGAAACTGTTTTGTACATATGTACACTGAAATTGCGCTCTACAACTCTGCCTTCTGATTGGATACGGCTTTGTGCTATGGTCTTGTTCTTGTGGAAGGAGAAGTTTGCTTATGGTGAGTTGAGGACTCCACTATCTGTGAGATTAAGAAGGCAGATGAGCGAGTAGCTGGGGACTCTGTTGGTTTAGTGAGCTAGGACTTCAGAACACCTAGAGAGATGACTGCAAATTCCCCAAGTTTCTATTGCCAAGCTTGATCCTTGCTGTGTGGGTCTGAAGTCCAAAACTGACATTTAAAAACAAATTTAAGTTTTATGCTTTTATCGGTGTTAATACAGTGTGATAGTTTGTATATGCTTGGCTCAGGGAGTAGCACTATTAGGCCTTATTGGAGGAGGTGTTTCACTGTGGGCATGGGCTTATGACCCTCACCTAGGTGCCTAGAAGTTAGTATTCAGCTAGCAGCCTTCAGATGAAGACGTAGAACCCTCAGCTCCTCCTGCACCATGCCTACCTGGATGCTGCCATGTTCCCGCCTTGATAATAATGGAATGAACCTCTGAACCTGTAAGCCAGCCCCAATTGAATGCTGTTTTTATAAGATTTGCCTTGGTCATGGTGTCTGTTCACAGCAGTAAAACCCTAAATAAGACATACTGAAAATAAATGTTATGTCTCCTTTAAGAAGAATACCTGCTCCTCTCTGGTGCTGGTGTCATCCACTGAGCCATCCCACCAGCTCAGAGTCTCCATTCTTAACAAGAAATCTAATGTAAGAGATGAAAAATGTAACTGAAATTCTCCAAAACAGTTGGGATAAATATGTATATATAACTTACCAAATAAATGCCCTTAGTTTAATTCACTCAACAGGAGATTTTAAAGTATTTTTTGTTTATCAAAGTACATCAGGACACACAAGTCAAAGGTCTGAATCTTAGATTCTAAAGACAACACCAGGGAAAAGCAAAGGTTGGCATCGATTGCCTTTTAATTCTCTGAGACTGTTTTTCTTTTGGCTGCTGGGGGTTGTGTATGTTTACTAGTCTGGCCTCTACGCTTCAAGAAATTTTCATTACCATTGTCTGGATTTGGGACATTTCAGCTCTCAGACTGCAGAGTAACATCTGATTATTGTCATCTCAAGGAAAAGCAAAGTGAGAAGTGACGATATCTCATCCATCTACGAGATGTGATAATCTTAACTTCTATCAGTAATAATCGTATTCCTCATACTCTTGTACCGAATTTTAGTACTTTGGGAAATCTTGCATTCTTTGATCAGATCTCCTTCTTCCTCTTCTTCTTCTTCTTCTTCTTCTTCTTCTTCTTCTTCTTCTTCTTCTTCTTCTTCTTCTTCTTCTTCTTCTTCTTCTTCTTCCTCCTCCTCTTCCTCATCCTCCTCCTCCTCCTCCTCCTCTTCCTCCTTCTCCTCTTCCTCCTCCTCCTCCTTCTCCTTCTCCTCCTTCTCCTTTTTTTCCTCTTCTTCATCTTTTCTTCTTCATCTTTTTGCTGCTGTTGCTTCTGGTCCTTTCCTCTCCCTCTCCTCTCCCTCTCCCTCTCCTCTCCCTCTCCCTCTCCCTCTCCTCTCCCTCTCCCTCTCCCTCTCCCTCCCTCTCCCTCTCTCTATCCCTATCTCTGTATTTTTGAGACAGGATTTCTCTGTATCTCTGGCTGTCCTGGAACCAGCTGTATGGTTGTCCTGGAACTTCCAGAGATCTGCCTGCCTTTGCCTCCTTAGTGCTGGGAATAAATAATGTACTGATATCCCCTGGAATACATCACAACTTCTTGCTGGAAGGACAACCTTGAGTATCATTTGAGTATAAACTAGAGGGATAATTTGATTATCATTTAAACAGATTCCGTAATAGTGAGTACATCATCTTTACAGATCCACAGCCTAGGACACAAACCTTTGTGCTGCCTTGTGAGGAATTATCCAGATTACTTTAGCCTCTGGGTGTGCTTGGGGTTGATGATCTGGATTATTTCAGTTGATGTCATGAGAGCCATCATCTTCACTGTGTGTGGCATGAAGGGCTGGGATTCTGGACTGAATACAGAAGAGAAAGTGAGCTGAGCATCAGTGTGGCCCGTTCTCTACTTCCTGGTTGTGGATGCAATGTGACCAGCTGGCTACCCAGACTTTGTCACTGTGATAAGATGCGATGCTTCCTGGAACTGTCAGCCAAAATGAACCATTCTTCTCTTCAGTTGCTTCCTGTCAAGTATCCTCTCATCAATTAGGAAAGCACTAACAAATTCTAAATGAAAACCATGGAAGTATTTGAATGGTTTGAATGCAAAGGAATTACACAAAAATGTAGAGGTGTCAAGACAGCTGATGTGGGCCAGTGGCACTCTGACTTGGGGAGGAGTGTCATGTGTCAGTGTGTGCAAAATTCCAAGGCATCCATCAGAGTCACTGAGCACTTACTGATTCCGGAAACCAATTCCACCCCCCCCAGAGGATTAATACCTCAAACATCTAGAATCAATGATTTGAACTCCTTAAGCATTCTGACTTTTTCTTTTAGCTGTTGATGTTTAAAACCATGTTATCTTTGACCTGATAATTCTTAATGATTATGAAGACATATATTTGGAGGGTTTATGGAATATTTATATGTAATCTTTGAAAAGTTTGACAATTAAAAACATGATCACTTTCATGTTTTTCTTTTAGAAAGGTTAACTCCTAAGTTAGTGTTCCTTCTCAGAAGGCCTTTGGATTTATGATTTTTTTCATCCCTTTCCTCAAAACCTGGGACACACTCTTGTTCGTAGCAGAAAGCATTTAAGGTGCTGAGGATCACAAGTACAAATCCCCAGGAGAAAGAGATGTGCTCTCTGCACTTTCTTCAGTCATCTGGAAACCAGCACCACTGTTCTTTTGGTCTGATTCCTGAGTCAATGCAACAATGAGAAACGGATACAAAACTTTTCAAATTTGTGTTTAAGAAGCATCACCACTAGAAAAATTTAGAGTTTACATTTTCTAAATCAATAAGTAAAAGGCTAAAATTAGGAAAACCGAATTTGGAAATGTGTATGTTTTCCCTGGTTATTCCATAATTCTGCTTTCTCACTAATGTCCATGATCTATGATAAAAATTTTAAATCTTCTTACTAAGATTATACATTTTGAACATGTAAGACAATACACTTAATGTCAAAGGTCATAAACAATAATCTATTATATATAAACAACATGTATTTCTATGTAGATATATTTAGAATGAGTTACAATTTATCATGTTTTTTGAGAAAGACTCCCAGTTGCAGCCCACACTTGAAAACTCACTGTGTCCAAGCTGAACTTGAAATTGCCGAGTTTTGTTTTCCTGCCTCAGTTTGCCAAGTGCTGGAATTACAGGCATAAACCACTGGGATGGCCTGATTTCTCATATTTTAAGACTTCATAACAGTAAATTTGGACCAATAAAAAGCCCTAATTGGAGAAAATCATTCATAGTGAATTAATGAGAAGTAGATGACTGTGGCTGTGTATTTGTGCATGTACGTCCATGGGCTAAATAGCACCAACAGGTAGATTTCCCAGATTTTTAGCCTTATCTCACATTAGTAATTAGGAACCTGCAGTTTGCAGGCACATTTCTGTATGCATTAGAGCCAATAAGAACTAAAACTAGACGAGAAATATGTTATGTCTGCACCAGCATAGGGATTTAACACCAGCCTTAGCATCCTGAAATTGTTATACCCTTGGACAGGTCTGAGTCTTAGTGACCTGAACTGTAGCTATCTCTTGTGATAGTTTGCTCTTTCTATCATAAATTCCAGGCCACTGCTGGCATGGAGATCTACCCAGTAGATTGCTTTCTTGCAGTTCCCTGCAGTCCTTCCCACACTGAACCTGAGTTACTTCAAACAGCTACAGAACCTCTTGCAAATTAACAGCAGTCAGGATTGCATCAGATACCGAAATTCCTCCTTAAACATACTATATGAATTCCATGAGGCTAGGTTAATTTTCTTAGCCTTGGCTTTACCTGCCTCCAACAGACAATAGTTTCCACATTAACCCACCTTTGGGATCTCAGCATGCTTGCGGCAAGAATGGGTTCCACAGATGTTACAAAACCAACAATAAGCATGACACATTAATTTCCATGGTAAGTTTTTCACTAGCGTGATTTGGATCACTTTGTTAAGCCATTGTTCTACTTGTAAAGTTTAATTTCAAAGTACTGCTGAGAAAAAAATTCTTTTACCTAACTATCTGAGCACCAATAGGATTAGATGATGGTCAATAGGCAAGATTTTTTCACAGATAGAATGAAAACAGCAAACAATAAGTATTTCATACTTCCTCCCTAATTAAAACGGTGGCCATTTTAACAAGGTTTTGATTTTTTTCTTCTCTGGGAAAAAGCAAGGTGTTATCTGAAATGCCTAGACCTGCATATCTTCTGTATATCTTTTATCTGGACAAAGACCAATTAAATACATAGCTATTTTCCATAATTAACACACTATACTATGACCAAATCCTGTCTTTTAGACTGGTAATAATAATTTATCTTTACTAATAGTCCAGTTAAGTTTTTACATAAATGTGTATATGAAAGAATGAATTATCTGAGTGTTATAAAGTTACTATCTCTTAATCCAATTTGCTCATAAGCAACACATTTATTTTAATGGACATATACCTCTTTCGCTGTAGATGTTATGATTACATATAAAATGAAAACACATGTTTTATATTAATAAAAACAAACGATGCTTTTAGAACCTACGTAGGTGTGTCTGTAGCACTGGGAAGAGAACACATGCCCAGTATCTATGAGGCCCTTGATTTGATGCATAACACTTTGAAAAATAAAATAAAACCACAGACTATGTTAAATCCTTGATTGAGTAATAATATTTGGATGTCTGTAAAATTCAGTAACCTTTTAAAAATAAAGTGTAAGACTACTGTTATTTTAAGTTTGGATTATGTATTTGACATCATTGATAAATAATGTGCAATTCTGCAGTTATTACAATGAGGATTGATAATAACAGTTGTGTAATATTTTTGCAAAATTTTAGAAATGTATCACTGATCTGGGAGAACAGGAGTAAATGCATATTAAAACAGTGTGCTCTGTTAGATAGAAAGAAAAAACTAACCAAACAAAACAATACAAAACAAAATAGCAAACGCAACAACAGTAGCAATAGGATCAGGGAAATATAGAAGCCCAAACTGTACTTTAAAAAGAAATTGAATGTGGTTGACATTAGCTTGAAACATCCTGCAATACTTATGATTTATCTATTTTCAGTTTTTAACTTTTTAGCCAAGTTTAACATTGGAGGTTTGTTACAGTCTTGTATTTGTTCTTCATGTGATTGGAAATTTGATTTATTGTGAAGAGATGCAGTTTTTGGATTTTCTTAGTATTTAAATGGTTTTCAATTTTTACAGTTGATTCATGAGTGTGGCCTTTCATTAACTTGTCTTTAAGTTTTGTTACTTTCTAAGGGCATGTTTCTAGAGTAAGGCACACAATGTATTCTGTAGCTTGTATCAAGTTTCTTCTCTCCTGGTACTCTTGATGTGCTACCGGAGAAGGATGAGAGGAGAAATCTAATTTAATGGCAGCGGTGAATTGGCACCACAGACAAACAGGGGTGAGCAAAGCAGAGAGGAGTCTGGGAAGCACGTCCACACGTTACCTAGTTACTCCTCTGATTTGCATGAACCTTTAGTCTACTGCTTCCTATACAGCTTTTCGCTGAAGTGGTATTAAGTTTTACTTTTTTTTTTATTGTCAACTTTACTTTTCTTGATTCTTCCCTGAAGGTCACCCTAGACACACAGGACAATGGAACCTTTCTCAGTTGTCTCTGTTGTTGCTACATTTTCACATGGTGACCTTGAAGGGCAGCCTAGCTTGACTGAGGAGAGCAAGTTGAGAGGCACTTGTGTGGAGTGGGGACTGGTACAGAGATGGGTGAACAGCAGCTCAAATCCTGCTCCCCGTCTGCGTTGTTTTCTATTGATGCCCCACTGCAATGACCTTTTCCGCATGGTCTATAGTTATAGAACAGACAGACTCCTATTCCTATAGACGAGCGCGGGACAGGAGTGTTTACAATGACAGGAAGTGAGGGAAAGCACGGCATCTTCACATGTAAGCGCTTAGAATGCTAGCATATTCTCCTCATACTTTTGGTTCTCTATTCAGTCCTTCAGTCAGCGAGTGAATCAAAGAAAAGGGCTTAACAATTTCAGCAGAAGTCTTATTTTGCCTTTAAATTTAGGTTCTGTATCCCAGAAGCAAGAAGATAAATATTTTCCCTTAAAAACGGCAACAATGTTCCTGTCCTAAGTTAGGATGTGATTGCGCACAGCCGGTCACTTAAGTGTATCCTGTGAATGCTGTTGTGGGTTATTTGTTATTTAAGACAATGGCAGTTCTGAGTTTTCATGAGTTTTTGTGTTGGAGAAGAACATGCGGCTACTTCCACTCATATTCCAAATAGCCGCTTCCTCAAGTAGGTGCCACCTTCTGAACACGGCAGCAGGTACAGCATCAGTAAACAAGGCAGTGCTCTTCCTATGCTCACTCAATTAGGTTTTAGCTGAGAACCATTTAAGACAAGAACAAAATCAGAAGACAAAGTATAGCAGGCAAAATAAGATTTTGGAGTGCTCCTATGACCTCGGTGCCAGAAACCTTCAGTTGGATTTTGGATTTGTGGTATGCGTCACCATCACTTTGACTTAATGTGCCAATCCCTTGTATTGTTTTCATTAGCTTAGGATTATTTCGTTATTGCCTAATAAGTACATTCACTATGAATTCTTATTCTCCACACAGGATTCTGTGTTTTTTATTAGTGTGGGTGTATACTTGGAAAAGCTTTTGCGGTTCACTATTTAGGAGAGGTTTTATTTCCAGACTACTGGCTGCATACCCAAGAAATATCCACCATTGTTGATATCCTAGCAAAACACACACTGTTGGGTCTCATTGCTTAAATATCCCCACTTCTAAAATTACCACTACACCATTGGGGGTGAATGAATACACGATTACAATTTCAATTTGACAGTTTTAAAGGAAATGGCATGGGGATTTAATTAGACCCTCTCCATGTGCTTCATTGATTCTCAGATGGTTTTTCATTCTAGCATAAGCAGATGTGGATTTTAACATGGAAGTTAGGTTTTCTTATACCTCGGTTGGCATATTTAAATGAGGATAGGAACAAATAGAGCCTGCATCCCCCTCTCCCAAAGGAAACTAGTGTGGAGATGCTCGAAAGTAGTCCTTGTCTTAATCTTTCTCCTTTTGTGAAATAAGACGCTCGAACCTATCAAGAAAATAAGGACTATCTTTTGGCGTGTGGCTTTTATAATACAGAATAAAAAGGAAATTAAGCTATAGACAAATATTCTCATTTTGAGCCATAGCAGACTCTTCCTGACTTTATTGAAAAAGAAATGTTGCAAATCTATATTTCTGGGTTAGATGAATTGACAACTTGACATAGATATGAAATTTTTATTAAAATAAGTTACTGAATCTGGGTATGATGGGACTTTTAATCCAAGTACTTTTGAAGCAGAACAGGTCAATCTTTGTGAGTTTAATGTTAGCTTGGTCTACAGAGAAAGTTGCAGGCTAGTCAGAGTTATACAATGAGACTGTTTCAAATAACAAAAAAATTATGAATATATTATGACTGAAATATATTATAAATTTTTGAAGATTTTCTTTGAAATACATTTCCCCTCAAAGTGCAACATGTTCTCATGTTAGAAGCCTTCAAGTCCGACTATTGCTTCCCATAAATGGGTGCTTGGGATTTCCAAGAGCTGAATTTGGATATAAATCAGTAGCAATAACTGCCTGGAGCTGAGCACAGATGTCTGAGAAGCCGCACCCCAGCTGTTTCACCCATCATGCAGTTGAGATTGTCACCACATACTCCGCGGTATGTTCTGAAGAAATAGGATGTGGCACCTGTCTAATGTAAGTCACCAGGCTCCTCACAATAGGGCCTGTGCAAAGGCTTTCTTGTAATTTCACTGTGCTAGGCTGATCCCATTCTCTCTGTGTTCACAAGCTTTCTTCCTCCCCTTCCTTTGTTTTCCTTATTCTCTTTTTTCTTATGTTTTTTAATTGGATTTCTTTTCATTCAGATATTGCATTACCTGCCATCTGTCTATTTATACCTATCTATGTATCTATCTATGTATCTATCTATGTATCTATGTATCTATGTATCTATCTATGTATGTATGTATCTATGTATGTATGTATCTATCTATCTATCTATCTATCTATCTAATTTCGTATCACTAGATATTCAATCCAAGTCCTCGGACATGCAGCTGATTCTGCACTTCTGATCTTCAGGTCTCAGAAGACCCCATGCATGGTACTCATCTGACATACTATATACCTGTACATGCCCCTCAATTTCAAGAGTTTAAAGATAAGCACTTCTCACTATGGATTTCAGTCTTTGTTGACAACCTCTGAACTATGTAGCCATGATAATTTTATTTAAAAGGGAAACAGCTTTCATTGTTTTGTATCAAATCAGACAGGACAGATACTAATGCAACCAAATGTCATCGAGAACAATAATAAAGTAACTTGCAAAAAAAAAAAAAAAAAAAACCAAAAAACCCCACTCTTCCCTAAAAGCGTACTTTGATAGAAATCAAAGGGAAGATACTATTGAGAATAGTGAAGATGAAGAAATTGATACTTCTGAACTCAAGTCTTACCCTTGTCACTCACTATGTTGCTTTTACAGTCTCTTATAGGCACGCAGTCTTAAGTAACTGATTTTTTTCTGTTCCCTATACACAATTAGTGATGATGCTCGGTGTTATGACTTGGAGTAGATAAGGAATATCCAGTTGACCAGATGAGAAGCAACATTCACTAGGCGTTTTAGAAGCTCACAGAATCTAAGCACATCTGTGCTTGTACATGCAGTGCTTCAGATGCCATGGCAGATGGACTCTTCAGTCCCAGGTCAGCCTGAGATCCTGCCTCAGAGCCACACAATAAACCAAATCCACAAAGTCTTCCCTTGGCTATTGAAAAACCTGAATATTTACTGTGCATATTCTCATATCAGCCATGGATAGTGTATAAATATTATCTGTACTCAGTGATCAGAAGACTGCAAAGAATAAGCAACAAGATTCTAGTAGAGGTGAATCCTGATTTCTCTAAAGTTTGCTGTGCAGTTTCTAGTGATTTACAACTATGGCATTTCATTCATGAGAAGAATATCACACTAGACAACAAAAGTTCTTGCATGACTCAGAATTCTGTCACTAATTAACTGGGCAACCTTTGGCAAGGCATATAACTCCCTTTCTTGGACTTAATTCTTCTTAGTTATTTGAACCATTTAATTGATTCATGTTAGCAAAGACGTTTAGCTGGGGAAGCCTCCCCAGAATGAGACAAAGACATACAACCTTTCAGTGGAAAAGGCTTCTTGTGTTATCTCCACTTTAATTACAGGTAATAATTTATATTTCATGAATCTGGTGATTACTATATTATGAATATGGTCTTATCTAAAACACTTTGAACTACTTGGAAACTGCAACTAAGTACACATATGTGCACACACATTACACTATACTACACCACACACACACACACACACACACACACACACACACACACAACAGAGTGTTCTTATAAATAACAAAAAAAATCTCTCTCCTATACAGTTTCCAAATTTAACCTAGAAAAGCATCCTACATGCTGTCAGCATATATCTAGTGTCCAATATCTAGATTAATAGCACAGTTCAATGTTATTCTTATTTAATCTCATTTGTAAAGGATTTGTAGTAAAGAAGACCTTAAAGAGGTATGGACCAATATTAAGGATTGTCTTGGTTAGGGTTTCTATTGCTGTAACAAAAAACGCCATGACCAAAAAGCAAGTTGGGGAGGAAAGGGCTTATTGGGCTTATATTTCCACATTGATGTTCATCACTGAAGGAAGCCAGGACAGGAACTTGAACAGGGCAGGATTCTGAGGGCAGGAGCTGATGTAAAGGCCACTGAGACATGCTGCTAAGTGGCTTGATTTGTATGGCATGCTCAGAATGCTTTCTTATAGAATCTAGGACCACTAGCCGTGGATGGTATCACCCACTATAAGGTGGGCCCTCACCTACTGATCAATAATTGAGAAAATGTCTCATACCTGCACCTTATGGAGGAATTTCGGCAACTGAGACTTCTTCCTCTCTGATGACTCTAGCATGTGTTAAGTTGACACTCAAAACCAGCCAGTTTATGAATCAACTGCACAATGATTTGATTCTGCTCATGTATGGCTTTATATATGTTGTTGGACCATGCTATATATTTTATCATTACTGAAAGATTTCTTGTTTGACATTCACCATTGATTAAATAATACTCTCAAAAGAAAGAGGATACAACATATTAAAAGTAGGCCATGTTCAAAAGTTATTCACTGACATGGAACCCATAATTGTAAAAATATATGGTTCTCTTGAATATGATGATGAACCACTCTAGTAGGAAAATGATGGTTTTGAAACATGATCAGAATGTCCTGGAAGTGTTTCTCGGAAGTGCTTGCAATGGAAGTTTCCTTTGCATTCTGCGACGCTCTGAGTAGCAAACAGCAGGACTGCTTCAGAGAAGGCTCTCTGCACTCATTTGCTGAGCTTTTACGAGTTTCTTTGATTAGATGTAGTTGAATGATCTGATCCTCTGAAAACTGATGGTGAAAGTACCAAAAAATTGCCCACTATGGCCCAGGTTACAAATTCCTGGAACTTGGGGTATTGTATAAACAGTCTACCTCCCTTCCATAGGAAACAATAATAAAGCTTTGAGAAACAGCTAGGTTCAAAAACTACTGAGAATCAAATGTATGCAGAGGCCAAAGGGGGAAAAAAGGAAATTAATCTGATGGGAACCATTGCTTGGGACATTAAAATGTTCATATTGTAGTTGTATAATTGTAGTGTCATTTATATGAGCTTGAAGAAAGTGATCTGTACACAAAAATAAAGGATCATTCTTACACAAGTCACTTAGCCCAAATTTCCTCTCATGCTCTGACATTTGAAAAGTAATAGCAAATGGTCAAAAGCAAATCAAGTTAATCTCAGTTATCAAAGTTGTTAACTGACAGATCTTGTTTTCCATCACAGATTAAGTTCCATGTAGGTCTAGGAGACTACTGAAAAAGTCTACATACTTACTTTAATCAAAAGATATTAAAATTATACTAGTAATGGTACTTAGATAGTTGGGCACATCTGTGGCACAAGCAAATTTGAAAAATTAATAGTTTCCAAATCAAGCATTCAGGCTAGGTTACATTTCTGTATAATCTCCTAATGTTTCAATGTTGTGAATGATATCTACAAAACATCTCTCTATAAGATTTTTAAGTAGCACACTGTGCAGAAAATAAAAGAGTAAACTACTGTTATTTAATGCAATTGATCTAGTAAATCGATGTGCTACAAAAAGTATAAATCGATTTATTTTTAGCTGATCAGTTATACAAATAATTTCTAAATTATGAACATGAGATTCATCAGTAATAGTCATAGAGGTATAGAAATTTTCTTTTTAAAGTAAACTAATCATTTATTGGGTTTAAGATTTATGGAAGAGGAAGAGTTTAGAGAAATTTCTTCCACGCTTGAAGGAAGCTGATTGTTTGTTTTAACCGCTACTCTGAAGAGAAAAATAGCTTCATAGTTGAGAAGTTCTTTTTTAAACCACAAACATTGCCTTGTGATTTGTAAGACATAAGGTAGTCCGAATGCTCTTTAGATTGCCAGTACCTCAGTCTTCAGTGTCCAGGCGATTAATGAAACAGCAGAACGAGTTAATTTTTATTCATGTTTAAAAAGGATCAGCTTCAGGCTATGATAAATAAGGCTGCTATGAACATAGTGAAGCATGTGTCTTTGTTATATGTTGGAGCATCTTTTGGGTATATGCCCAGGAGTGGTATAGCTGGTTCCTCAAGTAGAACTATGTCCAGTTTCCTGAGGAACCGCCAGAATGATTTCCAGAGTGGTTGTAACAGTTTGTAATCCCACCAGCGATGGAGGAGTGTTCCTCTTTCTCCACATCCTTGTCAGCGTCTGCTGTCACTTGAGATTTTTTATCTTGGCCTTTCTGACTGGTATGAGGTGGAATCTCAGGATTGTTTTGATTTGCAAAAGAAGCCAGATGTCCTTCAACAGAGGAATGGATACAGAAAATGTGGTACATTTATACAATGGAGTACTACTCAGCTATTAAAAACAATGACTACATGAAATTCTTAGGCAAATGGATAGAACTAAAAAATATCATCCTGAGTAAGGTAGACCAATCACAAAAGAACACACATGGTATGTACTCACTGATAAGTGGATATTAGCTCAAAAGCTCAGAAGAATATCCAAGATATAATTATAGAACATATGGAGCTCAAGAGGAAGGAAGATCAAAGTCTGGATGTTTCAGTCCTTCTCGGAAGGGGGAACAAAATGCTCTCAGAAAATACAGAGACAAAGTGCGAAGCAGAGACTGAAGAAAAGGCTATCCAGAGACTGCCCCACTTGGGCATCCACCTCATATACAGTCACAAAACCCATACACTATTCTGGATGCCAAGAAGTGCATGCTGACAGGAGCCTGATATAGATGTGTCCTGAGAGGCTCTGCCAGAGCACGACAAATACAGAGTTGGATGTTTGCAGCCAACCATTGAACTGAGAACAGAGTCCTCAATGGAGGAGTTAGAGAAAGGACCGAAGGAGCTGAAGGGGTTTACAATGCCATAAGAAAAACAATATCAACCAACCAGATCCCCCAGAGCTCCCAGGGACTAAACCATCAACACATAGAGAGACCCATGGCTCTAGCCACATATGTAGTACAGGATGGTCTTGTTGGGCATTAATGGGAGGAGAAGCCCTTGGTCCTATGAAGGCTTGATGCCCCAGTGTAGGGGAGTGCCAGGGCAGGGAGGTAGGTGGGCATGGGTGGGTGGGGGAGCACCCTTACAGAAGTAGGGGGATGGCGTTGGGATAAGGAGTTTGCAGAGTGGAAGCTGGGAAAGTGGATAACATTTGAAATGTAAAGAAAGAAAATATTTAATAAAAGAAATAATAAAAAGCACTAAGGAAAATACATCGCTCATTTAGTTTATAGGAATGTCGGACCTGTTGATAAAACTAAATTTGAAATCCTATAGATAGATTTCCTCTTCAGACCTAAGCATTTCTTACTGTATTTCCTTATAAGTGGGAAGAGAAAGTGATGTACAATAGCTTCCTGGGCTTAGAAGGAAACAAACTGACACGAAGCCTCAGACAACTGTCCAAAGCCTTTCCTTGCTCTGTGAGACGTGAGCGTTCCTGGCAACTGTCAATGTAAAGGTTCAAAAACTTGCCTGAATCCACAGGCTGATGGGGAACCTTACTGAGAATAACAGCACTTTTTATTGCCTCTATTTTCTTTAGTCCTTTTACATTTTGTGGGAAATTTTAACTTCTTGGTTTAAGGTATTTTTGTTGGAATAAAAGCAGGACTCTCAGATGCCTGTCATTTTCCTAAAAATGCTTTGAAGATATATATATATATAGTTAAGACCCTCTGAATAGCATGTACTAACAATAAATTTAAGATTTCAAAAATCAACCTACATTACTGCTACAAAAACTATACCTGCCATTGAGATCACACAGTCCGCTTTTATGAGTTTCATTTGTGACAAGTGTTTATTATACTTATCAGATGGCAGGGAAAGGGGCCCAACACTGACACTTTTGAAACAGTGGCTGGCACCGCATGTGGATGGCACGGGACCAATCAGATGCTGTAGTAAGACAGCGCCTTGAGGTCCACGCATTTATAGAAGTGGAAAGGCAGTCGGGAAACGGAGACTATTCTCGTTTTCAGAGGAACCCGATATTTTAATGGAGAGCCTGAGGAAAGGGACTGTGGTAGACAGGATCCTGAGAGATCCTCCGGATTCTCATCCTCTGGTGTATAATCCCCTCTCTCTGACTGTGGCTAACAATAGCGTGGGTGATGATGTTAAACTATGGTAACAGACATTGCTTCACAGGAAAGAATTGCAGATCTCTAATCATTTCGATGTAATGCAAGAGGAGGTACGCGTGAGTGAATCCATCCTAGTTAGGTAGGAGAAGCGATAGAGACATTTGAAGCAATCAAAAAGTTCTCTTGATAACCTGGTTGCTTGGAGAAAGCAAACAGCTATGGTAAAGGCCACGGGACAAGGAATGGCGGGTTGTCTCTGGAAGCAGATCATACTTCCAACGGATTGCTTATAAAACTACAAAGAATCAGATTTTACTATGAGCTAGTGAGTTAAAACGGGATCATAGGACCTGTCTAGCCCCTGCTATAACTTGAAGTGCGACCTAAGTCATGTGGGTTCAAACGCCAGAGCAAGGCAATTGTTGTACAATACCTGTGCGTTCTAAGCCACAAAATTCTTGGCATGTAGTTCTGCGACGATAGAATACAAACATGAGAGATTTCTGTTTTCATGTGAACAGAGCAGTTGTAAAGTCAAAGACAAAAATCATACTCCAGGGAGGCAGCTCCGTTGGGGAAGTGAGTTTGTTTTGCACAATTGGTGTTTACAAATAAAACAGTGGGCTGGGCAGTGACCACGCCTGTAATCCCAGTGCCGGGCAGTGGAGATGGGAAGCTCCTTGGGGCTCACTAGCCCGCCAGTTTAGCTGCTCAGCTCCAGACAAGGATTTAGAATGCCAAATGTACACTATAGAAAATAAGCAAAGTTAAAAGTAACAGCTGGTAGGTTGGGAAAATAAGGCTGTATGTGAAACTTATGGGGAATTATTAGACACATTTTCTTATTCTGATACACACACACATACACACAAAAACACACACACACACACAAGTTTATGTGTGGCACTGGATTTCAGTGCCTCATTTGTTAATACAGAAGGCAAGTTAATTTCTGTCTTTCCTTCAAGCCTTCCTTTATATGCATATGAAATAATACAAACTTTTCTTAATATATATTATGGTTTTTATTAATCTGTGTTATAAACTCAACAATCTTTACCTCCTTCCTTCCTTTCTTCCTTTCTTTCTTTCTTTCTTTCTTTCTTTCTTTCTTTCTTTCTTTTTTTCTTTCTTTCTTTCTTTCCTTTCTTTCCTCTTTTTAAGACAGAGTTTCACTATCTAGTTCTGGCTGTCCCAAAACTCACTATGTAGACCAAGCTGGCCTTGAACTCACAGAAATTCACCTGCTCTGCCTTTCAAGTGCTGGAACTAAAGGCATGTGACACAGGACCAAATTAATGTATAATTCTTGACCTATATGTGTTTATATTTTCATGATAGAGTAATATGGAGTAGATGGCATGGATCTTTCCTTTTATTAAGTTACAAAGGTCTCTGGAGGAGAAAGAATTATATAGAACATTTCTGTGAATCAAAACTCACATTGCATTGTATGGGATCAAGTGTTAATGTTAGTCTTGTTTCTTATAGAACTCTTCCTAAAAATAGAATTAATCACAGTCATAAAATTGCTAATCAGGGATAAAAATTTAATTAATAAATGAAGAATCGACTGAGTGGATATCAAGTGTTAACAATTAGCTTTGAAATCCTTTTGATTCTTTTTATGCTGATGATGTAAAAGTTACACATGTTATTTTAAAATCTGTCTTTGTTTAACACCTAAAGTTCTACAGAGACAATTTGTAATGCCTTCTTGAAAAGTGACTTAGTATTCAATACTTATGCCTCGGGTATATTGGTAAATAATGGCACGTTATGTTTTTAATGTTTATAGTCAAGATTTAACATATAACGTTCTCTATGCAAAAATGGGGTTTTGCAACAATTAGATTTACTCAATTTAAAACCTAAGTCAGGTTGGTTTAGTATACTAGTATAAAATTTGTCAGTGAAAACATATTATACAGTAAGTCATATGTAGTGATTCTTACTACAGTAAGTTAAAGTAGAAGACTTCAGTAGAATTGTGTCTACTGTGTGAATTAAATATTGCAAGATACAAATGAAATAAAAAATCCTGGATATAAATGCACTACTGTTAGTAGTGATTGTGTTTGCGTGAGAAGGTTGTCATATTTTATTTTACTTTCCATGTTTCCCATTTTTGGTATTCTAAGAATATACATGGATTTAAGAATAATTAAAAAATACTGTGCTCAGAAACATGCAATACATTATTACAACCACATATTTTAGCTGTGTTTGGACTGGCTACAGAGATATCATATCAACAATTCACAGACCTAGACACAACTGTGGCTATGTTTTAACCAATTGAAACAACCATTTTTTAAAAAGAAAATTTCACACAAACCCAACTTTTCTATCATGTTACTTCATTTGAAGTCTGCCATATACATCTCATGTTCTTAGCGGCATTATGGCTGGGTGGGGATTTCAGGGGATGTACACCGCACCTTCCAGTTTAACACAGACCCTTGCTCCCCATTCAGCTGGGTACGACTGATTAGGGTTCATGTTGTCCTGCTAACCTTATACTAGAAAAACACTTTCCTGTCACTATTTTTCTATCAAAGACATTCTGTCATCACTTCTTCTTGGTATCTTAGTATTTTTTTTAAATGAGTAGAAGCACTTTTTTTTTTAAAAGAATTAGGCTAGATGCTTATGTTAATGTATTTCAAATATACTATTTAGAAACCGTATAAAGTACTTACAACATTCCCAGTAATTTTAGGTGGAACATCACAACAACATACTGAAATCAAGCAGGAAAGGCAGAGTTTCATGTCTAGTGAAACAGACTATAAAGAAAGAAGTTGTTTCTCCTGTGGGGTTGCAAACCCCTTCAGCCACCAGACACCTCAGAGCTCCCAGGGACTAAACCATCAACCAAAGAGTACACATGGACAGACCAATGGCTCCAGCTGCATATGTAGCAGAGGGTGGCCTTTTCTGGCATTAATGGGAGGAGAGGCCCTTGATCTGGTGAATGCTTGATTCCCCAGTGTAGGTAATAGCAGGACAGTGAGTTGGGAGTGGGTGGGTGGGTGGGAGAGCACTCTCATAGACACAGGGGGAGGGAGGATTGGGATAGAGATTTTCGGAGGGGAACCAAGAAAGGGGATAACATTTGAAATGTAAATAAATAAAATAACCAATAAAAATATAAAAAAATAAAAGAAAGAAGTTGATGTGATAGTCATGTAGCCAACATGAATGTTCCCTTTCTATTTCTATTGATATCAGTCGATTATCTCTCCAGATCAGGAAGAAAGTCATCTCCCCCTAAGTGTTAGGTCTTTGGATGAGGTTAATTGTTTTGGAAAAGCCACCAATGCTTCCTTGCTAAATCATACTCAAGACACTAATTTTGTTTCTTTCCTGGCTGTGTATAGGTGAATTAGCAAAGCACTACTCCTCATTGTTTTCCAGTCTTCAAGTGAAGCCTAATTAAAGAAATATATAGTTTTTATTGAGCTGCAAGAAAAAGGGACATGGGGCACAATTAAGTTTGCATCAATAATTAATGACATAAAATTATTAATGTAGCAAATATTACACATTAATAAGAAATATATTTTGTCACCAACTGCTGCATAAAATCCTTCTTTCATAATCTATAATCCAAAAGGAAAAATGGAAAATAAAAATAAAAACCATATTACTGCCTGAGTTTATGGCTGTTAGAAATAAGATAGTTTAACATTTAAACTATTCTAAGAGGTTATTGTTGTAAATCAACTTTTTATTTTAAAAAAAAAAAAGGTGAGTGATACAAGAATATTCAGGATAAATTTTTTTAGTAACATGATTTTTGCTAGAAAGTTATAATGTTTATTAGTCTGTCTAATACTTTCTCTAATAAATGACTACAAATTAAAGACAAAGACAGGCTAGGAGATCCCTTATGGCAATTTCCCATTCTCTTTGGCAGAGCTTGAATTATTCTCTTTTTTACTTTAGCGGAGATGGATTTGGCATCAAAACGAACTTTGTGTTTCATGGATCCTTACTCAGTAAGTTTCCTTAGTCAGTAAAAATTCTTTGGGAAATTTAAAATTGAGGATGTGTCTCCTTGGCCCTCATTCCCAAGTGGCCTATATTTTTTTTAAATCAAAACTCTATAACTCTCTAGTTCAAATGACTGTATAGGGTATACAATATATCTTAGCTACCAATGACTAAGTAATAAATAAAGAAGAAGTTAGCCCAGTGGAACTTATTTTTGCCTTGGGTGGTTTGTCAAAAGAAATCTTAAGTCAGGGGTCCATAGCCAAAAACAAAGGAAACCCATGAGTGCTCCATGGGTCAGAAACCCTAGATGACTCACTACCTAAATACCACAGCTTCCATGAAGACAAATGGCAATGAGTTCCCGTGGATCTTGGTCTACTAAGGGAAGAGGAACACCAACTGATGGAACTCAGGGTAGATTCACTGAGGCAGAATTTATCATTCATCTGGAACATGTAACTGATGTTATTCCAGGGATAGAGAGATTAGCATCCTGGTCAGCATGGGGAATCAAGAGGAGGCATGCTGTTTTTAACTGCACTGGCATGTTCTTCGGTACAATTTCAACTGGATCAGGGATTGGGGCCACTTTTGTAGAACTGTACTTACTAAAGTATTTTGACTTGTAAACTAACTATACCCAGCAGGAGAGGTCAGTGAAACAGAACTTGCATAGTTTCAATAAACACATGTAGGTTCAATGACTGTTGAACTCATAAGTGGCAAAGCATTGTTTTGTCAGAATCAAGATAAAAATGGATAATATGTAAACATTACCAACTGTATCTCCATTGATGAAGTTAGTTTTTAAACAACAGATATTTACTGTGGGCAATTAATTGCAGCTAATATAAGTCAAAGATCTGAAATAATCTGGTTTATCACTCAGGAAAAAAGCAACAAAATCTTTAGGTAGATTCTGTAATTGCTGGAGGAAAGGGCTAATGAAAAAAAATGGAAAATGTGGAAATTTAGCAGTTTGAAGAGTTTGATAAGACTTCATGGAGAATATGACATTTAAGATCGTAATAATTAGTTGGAAGGGGTGTGTAACAGAGGAAAGAGTGTGGGTGGCGACATGACTGGAAGTATGAAGAAGAGGCATGAGCAGAGGAGGTTTGGCTTGTTTCTGAGCACCATGCCTTCCAAGTCATGGAAAAAATTCCCAGCAGGCCTATGGAGTAAGGATAAGAAAGTTGCATAATGTTGAAGTTGCCTTAACATGACTGTTATAGGATAACTGATCACACTGAGTTTCTAATTGTGGTGTGGCTTAGCCCATAGCATATACCTATAATCCCTCTGACTGGAATGTAGACACACCCTGAGTAATCACCTTTAATTCCAAACAATGAAAGTATAATTAGTCATAGAAGAAAGCACAAATGTTTGAAAGTGATGTCTAATCGAGTGACAGATGTGACAAATCAGAGAAAGGTTTGAGAGAATAGGGTATGTCCAATGCTCTTGAGAAGAGAGAGGAATGAGGGCTATTAAAGAAAGACAGGTGTGAAAAGAGAAAGGAAAAGAGGAGGAGGCAGTTTCACTGGGACTGTTGTACAGAGATAGATTGAAGAGAGAACAAGCTAGACTCAGGAGAAGACCGACTGAGCCAGAGACTGAGAAGGGGCCAGAAGATGAAAACAGATTGCCAGAGTTAGTGTGAGGCCAATGAGCAAATCAAGAAACTGAGGGAAGTCACCTCATATCAGTCAACTTGAAGAGGACCCAGAACTGCTGAGTTGAACCAACCAGTCAGGTCAGAAAGAACTGGAAAGGTTGAGCTTATTCAGCAAGGTCTCAGAGGCTGAAAATATTCTAGGCCTAGATTAGTTTGTACAGAGGCTGGAAGCTCCCAGGATTAGGCCTAGGATAGCAGACTAAGGCAGAGACAACACTTAGATCAGGAGTAAAAGTATTTTTATACATGACAAGTATAAGAGGCTCATTAGCCAGCTCTTGGGGTACTGTTGTGCATATCAGAGCTGGAAACACTGTCTTTGAGGGTTGTCTCATTCATTCATTTGTTGAGTTCTCGATGCTGAAGACTAAATGGAATTCTTGACCTACTCTTCCACTGAGCTAGATGTAAAGATGCTAGGTTTGTGCCTGTGAAGGGTATTGTAACAACACTTGAAGTTGTGTTCTTGAGTATACGTCTGTGTTCTGTCTCTGTCTCTCATGGCTATCTGTTTCTAATATGTGTTAAGAATCAGATTTTAACTCAGAACTGCTCCTGTCTGAAGGAAATAGAAAGATTGGAGCAGAGACTGAAGGAAAGCAGAGACTGCCCCACCTGGGGATCCATTCACATGCAGGCATCAAACCCAGACACTATTGCTGATGCCAAGAATGTTTGGTAACAGAAGCCTGACAGAGCTGTCTCCTGAAAGGCTCTGCCAATTCCTGACCAGTACAGATTTAGATGATCTGGGGACCCAGTGGAGGTTAGGGGAAGGACTGGAAGGGCTGAAGCAGCCTTATCTGGCATCAGTGGGAGGGGAGGCCCTTGGTCCTGTGAAAGGTTGATGCCCCAGTGAAGAGGAATGCTAGGGTGGTGAGTCAGGAGTGGGTGGGTAGGTTGGGGAGCACCTTTATAGAAGCAGGGTAAGGGTGGATTGGATGGGATAGGTGGTTTGCAGAAGGGAAACCAGGAAAGGGATAACATTTGAAATGTAAATAAATAAAATATCCAATTTTAAAAAATACTAACTAAATAAATAAAATGAAAAAAACTCAAATCAGTATCAATTAAATTGTTTTCACTGTATTTCTTAGTCTGTTACAAAGAGGGAATATCAGTAAGCATGAAAATTCGCATCTTAAATGTTCTCCTAAAGCACAGGTGTTGATATTATGTTTCTCAGCCTTTGGGAGAACTGTGAGGTAGTTGGAACTTAAGGAGATTAGAACCAGTGACAAGTTACACCACCAGAAATGGTTTCCCTAAGAAGACACTGGAATCCAAGCTCCCTTTTTCTCCTACTTTAAAATTATTTCCTTAATTTAGTTTAATTAAAAATTTACTTATAAAGTATCCCATACATTATTAATGCATGTATTAGTATATATGTTATATAAATATACATATAAATATGCACATATAATAATCATGGTTGTCAACTTCTCAGCTTCTGGAATCAACTAAACCTAAGTATCTGGGCATGCCTGTGAGCCTAGATACTGCAACTTTCATGATTGAATCATCTGAGGTGGGAGGACCCACCCTAATCTGGGTCACACCTTCTGGTGATAGCCTACATAAAAAGACACAGAAAAGAGGAGACTTCTTTTTGTCCTTGTCCTTACTGGCAAACATATCTATCCTGATGATGAGCCACTCCTTTGCTGGTATTGAATCTACTTCTTCAGGATTCCACTATATACTGAAGACCACCTGAGACATCTAGCCTGATGGACTGACCAACTATCATATTCTTGGACTTTTTGTCAAGAGACACCCAGTGCTGGCCTAGCTGGACCACAACCTGTAAGCCACTCTAACACACACACACACACACACACACACACACACACACACACACACACGAATGTTTACACACAAGAGGGTGTGTGTGTGTGTGTGTGTGTGTGTGTGTGTGTGTATTGGCTCATCCCTGGAGGAAACTGCTTCGCTTTTATTCAACAGTTATTAATTGCCTGCAAACCACTAGTCTACCTTCTGCTTGTATGGGTTTTATATCTTAGATTTCACAGCTAAGTAAGAGCACACAATGTTTGTCTTTGCATGTTAGGCTTTAGAAATCCAGTTATAGGTCCCATTTGTTGATTCTTGATCATGGAGCATAAGCCATTGGAGCATGGGGGTCCCATGGAGGAGTTAGAGAAAAAACTGAAGGAGCCGAAGGGGTTTGCAGCCCCATAGGAAGAACAACAATATCAACCAACCAGACGTATCCCCCCGACCTCCACCAATCAAAGAGTACACATGGAGGGACCCATGGCTCCAGCTGCATATGTAGCAGAGGACAGCATTGTCTGGCATGAATACGAGGAGAAGCTCTTGGTCCTGTGAAGGTTCATTTCCCCAGTGTAGGTAATGCTAGGGTGTTGAGGTGAAAGTGGGTGGGTGGGAGGGGAAGCAACCTCATAGAAACAGGTGGAAGAGGGGTGGTAGAGGGGGAATGGGGAAAGGGAATAACATTTGAAGTGGAAACACATAAAATATTCAATAAAAATTGAAATAAAAATCTACAAAAGAATAAAAGAGAAGAAACTACAATGCAAAAAAGACAGAAGAAAAGAAAAGAAATGCAGAAACCCAGTTATGCCTTCTGATCCTTTAGTTTTTCCTCCTGCTTCTGTCCAGGAACACTTTTATAGTGTCTATTCTACTGGGTACTTATGAGCCCATGATTTAAATACATTTCTAATCCTATATCTCTTGACAAGAGGGTACCTTGGACATCAGTTCTGTTTATTGCTTATTTTCTACATGTGTCTGGGTACCAAATCCTAGCCTAATTAATGAGAAGCTATTAAGGGATAACAGTAAAAGATAGGCTTTTAAATAGATTTTCTTGAGGGACCTGAAACTTCAGTCATATAAAATATAAAGGAATTAGAAAGGGAATATGCGTCATTGATAGCAGAATTTTATATTTTAAAAGGTTAATAGAATGGAAAAAGAAAAAATAAGAACTTTAAAGTTAGGTAGAATGGGAAGAATAAGTGGGCATTTGGTACTGGGGAATGGAAAAGCAGCAGGAGTGTAGACTATGACCTGTGAGTGTTTTGTTTAACTCTATGTGTCAGACTCATCTTTTAATTCAGTCTTGGCCCTTCCTAAACTATTTTTGAGCCTTTTCATGTGTTTATGGTATGGACATTCTGTAGTTCAGAGAAAGATTTAGAACGGCCTAAGCATAATTTAATGTAAGAAGTCAAGGTGAACACTCACAGGTATACAGGTAAGGACATCAGTTATAGGAAATACATGGAAAAATGTATTCAAGACAGTATCTCTAACCTCAGAGATCATGCTCCTTCTGCTTTGGTTAATTTAATGTGTGGGTATAGGTGTGAGATTTAAAATCTCTTGAAGATACTAGGGCAGTATTTAACTTCAAGAGTGTATGATATCTGTTTTATAACTTGTAAAAAGTGGTTATACCACACATACACACATGCATGCACACATACAGGTTTTCACATACACATTACACACAATAATATACAGTTCAAACCTGCTTGATGAGGATAATATAGGATTCCTCATCCACTACACAGATCTTCTTGGCTTAATTATCTAGAGTAAAGAGTCTCTGAGATTATTGTTTTCGTCTTTTCTTTTTGTTTATACAGGTCACTTTATATAAGAGAAGAGAACATCTAAAGACAATTACTCATTACAACTCCTGAAAGATCCCTCTCCTCTCTCTATCTGTCTCTCCCTCCTTCTCCACAAATTTAACCTGACTGACTTTCCTAATAATCAATCTTTTCTCAGCTTGTAGACCAATGCCTTCAAAGTTAACATTTAAAGAACTTCAAAGTTAACATTCAAAAACTTGAGGAAATGGCAGTGCCTCATCTCCGTCCTCAGACTGAATTGAAATTTTAAGAATATTATTTCAAGTGTGTGTGTGTGTGTGTGTGTGTGAGAGAGAGAGAGAGAGAGAGAGCATGTGTGCGCGTGTGACTCCTCTATATTCACAGAGAGTTGAGAACCATTGATTTAGAGTCTTCATATTTAGAAAGGTGGATATAATTGGTTTTAGCCATGATATAAATATCATAATGGAAAAGGTTATCAAGTTGAGCTAGTATGAGCCTTTTAAGAGATACTGAAAAATGTCCCCAAAGGGTACTGGTTCCACAGTAAAAAGCAGAAGGCTTTCAGACACTTGCTTAAAGACTTAAAAGCAAAGAACTTGGATCCTTTCTCGAAATCGAGATATTTTATGTCAGGTTTATTACGTTTGATTGGCTCCAATTTAACATTTGGGAAGACATTCTTGGCTTTCTAGTCCAAACGAATCTATTCCTATCATATTGTATAGTTTTTCTGTTTAAAATAAACTGTCCCAAATCCTCTTGTTTATTATTAATTTTTATTATCATCTTCACACTGGGAATTAGTTTTTGGGATCCGGTCCTTTGCCATCCAGTCCTCTGTTGTATTCTCAGGAGTAGTGATTTCTGCACACGTGTTGAGCAAGTGAATCAGTGAGGACTTTGCATTCTGCAGTATGTCAATTCTGTCACATACTCAATGCCTAGATGAGGGAGGGACGGGGCCACTTTTAATAGCATAGAAGGTTTCTCAGAGATGCAGCTGCATTTGAGACAGAAAATCAATTTATCCTTCGGATGACATTTTCAAAAGAAGTGTATTTGGTAACATGGAGTCTTCTATTTGACAGGACTTATGTCGAAATACTAGGATGCCTAGATGAGTGGCCCACTTTCTTTAGAGAGGTTGTGCCATTCAAGGATGCCCTGAACTGTTCATATAATTTAGTTCTTGTTTAAATAGTTTCTCTGCCTACACACAAATAAGAAAGAAGCAGTGGCCTTGTGGGTATACTTGTGCTCAGCAAAGAATTTGCATGTGAATACACATGTGCACACAGTTCATAGCTTAGAGGGAAAAGTACTGTGGAATGCAGATTCTTCAAGTTAGCTAGAATTCATAATAATATTTTGTGGTACTTGGGTGAAGGAAGCCTGTCTGGTATGCTCTTACATATTTGAAACACAACCAATTCACAATAAAATGAAAACAATATTTAAAAAAAATAGACCATCAGTCTCAACGTATGAAAGGAAGGTCTAGTGAATGAACTTGCCCCATATGCCATTGTACTTTGGAATGCCTCTCCTCATGGTATTTGTTATCTAGGAAAATCATTGTCACAGCAGTTTAGCCAATTCATTTCCATGTTTGGAATTAAGCCCTTTTAACAGTTATCTCCTTCCCCTTGTCTGCCTGAGACAAACCTTACACTGTCAGTGGGGCTGGCTGCTGTCAAAGTTGAGATAGGGCCGCCAACCTCCTGCTGTTAACTGTGAAGATAAAGGCAGGGAGGCTGGACCCTGCCTAGACACAGAGGGGAGAGCCAAGGAGCCAAAGTTGGGTGTATTTGTGGGTGGGGCTAAGAACTACGCATTTCAGTTTAATATGTTCAATTCTCCGAGCATGCCTGCCTTTCCCTCTCCAACTCACCATCTGAGCACACATCCACAAATGCCACCTACCGTAATTTCTGTCACGGGGAGGCTAAGCTTATGTTTTATAAATAAAGAAGATATAATACTACATACAGTTTTGTTTACTGTTCTCACGAACTAGAAACAACTGATTATAGATTGTTTGATGGGCTAGAAAACTAAAGGAGCAAATAGACTTTTAGTTTTAGATATGTTTGCTTCTGTATTATAATAAACATACTTCGAATTCTCATTTAATTTAAAACTTAGATGAGAATTTCATGAGAGATCTTAGATATCTGAAAGTGGGCAGTAGTAGAAAACTGAAACAGAGGCTCAAATATTTTTCTGGAAAAAAAGTATCTCCACTTTAGAATTTTCTGTAGGACTGAATTTCTTTCTCAAAAATTAACACAACCTTTAAAAGTCTTTATACTTTTATCCTTGAAACCCACTGAGTATACAACAAAAATATTAATAAATTTGGATAGAAAAATGTACAAAATAAGTAAAGTAATATTAAAATGCCATTATTAAATTATTGACTATTACAATTATAAATTGTAATATAAGGTGGTTCCTTTTGACCTACCCTAGGCATCCTGTCAATTGATTAAATGCTCTGAGACAATGAAATGGAAAAAGACAACTTTATTACAGTGCTCCAGGCAGGGAATATTTTTATTTTGCTATTAGGAGCACATGCACATGTCAATGACCAATTCCATTTGGAAAAAAGACACTCTTGGGGAGATATATGATTAGGAAAAGTCTTCTAGGTGAAATGTAGGTGTCAAGTACACCCCTCTGCTATTTTTAGCTGACATCAGGAGTCTCGTGCATTTTCGCTGGTTCAGAGCTAAGTGTTGTTCATTCCATCTGCTTCTAGATGTCTCAGGCTGGCATAACTTTGCTGGGGTGGCATCTTTGGTAGCCTTGGCTGGAAGTGTCTCTTGGTGGTATGGTACACCTACACTTCATGTTATCAAGCAGAATTGAAAAACATGTCAGAGAAGTAGCACATTGCTCACTGCATTTTCCTGAGAGACATTCTGGTCATGGCAAGGATGCATTTTCTTGCAAGTGCTTTGGCAGATGTGGGCCTGATTTCTGATACAGCTTTTGGGGATACAGTCTTTCTATAGTGATAGGGACAATCTGAAAGGCAAGGGGAACTCTTCCTCCTCCTCCTCCTCCTCCTCCTCTTCTACTTCTTTCTTCTTCTTCTTCTTCTTCTTCTTCTTCTTCTTCTTCTTCTTCTTCTTCTTCTTCTTCTTCTTCTTCTTCTTCTTCTTCCTCTTCTTCATCTTCCTTTTCTTCTTCCATAAATGTATCATCCTATAACAAACAATGTAATCTGTCTTCATAACTTCCAGGTAACAGATAAAAAAATAACTCTGGGTGACAGAGAAATACATTTGATATTTGAGAATAGTTGGAGATAAAAAACATATTGACCACATGCCTATAATTTGATTGTCTCTTAAAGGCTGCCATCTCTGAAAGACAGTACTAAATTTCTAATCATTTGGAAAATGGTCTGCTGAGTGGATCCATTGGCAAGCACTCTCACATTCAATAATGTTAGGTCAGGAAGCTGTTACTTCTAGGTTAAAACACCTTTACAAAGATCCATGGCTCTTTCTTCTCAAAGAATGGACAGCTCTTTGGCCTGACCCCGAGATCATGATTCTTGTAATAGTTCACTTAAGTGTTTTGAATTAATTAATCATACTTCCCTGAGCCTTTCCTCTGAGTTTTAATTCCAGCTCTATTTATTATTTATCCGTATTTTGCTCCAAAATGTCTTTGTAAAATGTGAAGCACCTAAAATGAACACAATGTTTATAAGTATTTAGAAAATTGGCTTTGAGAAAGAAATGGAATAATTCTTGACTTGTGAATTAATTTTCTATGCTTTAAAATAATACCAGCTTACCATTGATTTCCTGAGAAAATATATTAGTGGGTGTAATGTACCTCTGGGATGATTTTGTTTTGTTCCCATTGACAGTCCTGGAAAGTGGAATGCCATCCATTGATGCATATACGAACTAGCCTCTGCTGGGAACACAGAGGCCGCTTCCGTCTTGGAGTTCCCAGTCAATCTGGATCTGAATATAGTTACAATCCAGTTGTGTGTGGATTCACAGTAGGGAGACTAATGTCATCATTAGAGGTATGTGGGAAGGACACCAGTGGTAAAGTGCACCTTCCTGGAGGAGGTACATTTGAATTTGTAGGCCTCACAAATTTATGCTGGAGAGGAATGGGAGAATGAGCTATAGCTGCATGATGGGAACAGAAGACCAGCCCTTGGACACTACCCAGCATGTGTTCTAGTCTCTCTCAACATTAAAACACAAACAGCAGCAGGACCCCAACTACTGACAGCTGATTTTATTTTCTTTAGAAGATTTGCTGCCTTAACTCACTCACAATTTCGAGATGTATTTACCCTGCTCATTTATAGCTGATTACAGCAGCTGCTGTGCTCTTTAGGGGTAACAAATACTTAGGGCTGTTAATAAACAATTGGCTATTGTTTTTATTTTCATTTGTAGTAGCATGAAGAGTCTTAGAAAATCTTTGAAAATTATGTTTGTCTAGAGACAACAATTTAGAAGAGCAAATTACTTGGCAAGTATTTTGAAGCAAATGGACACAGATATAAGTATTTATTGTGCTTATAAGTTTTGTTTTGACTGTAAGATATACAGCACCACTAGTCAGTAAATCAGAACTTGGAAATCTGGCAATTGTGAATAGAGTTGGCTGCAGTATTAAGAGAACACGGATTAGAGTGTATGTGAGATTCCTTTTATGATAAATTATCTAGCTCCTGGCTACTGTATATGAGCTCTATTAACTGCCTATAAATTGTTCATCATAAAATCTAGTTCATTCGTGTTAATTAGGCCAAGGCTTTTAGAAAGAGTTTTCCCCCTCCTCTCTGGGAAAGTCTAAGTTGATAGGAGAACAGCTGTATGAGAATATCAAACAAAAAAGGAGTCCTCTGCTAGCCATATGCTCAAGATAATCGACGAGTTTTTAAAGATCTAGAATTACAATTACTTTCACTTTTTAACCTGTGAAAATGTAAATCACTCTGTTGTAGTCATAGAAGGTTCAGGAAAGCCAAAATAATTGTATTGTTTTGTGTAAACTCTGCCAGTCAATAATTTGTAATAAGGAAAAGGGGTGTGTGTATGAGAGGTAGCTACAGCCGTTAGAATGAATAAAGAAGGAGTACATTCCAGCAAGACAAATGGATAGCAACATCTTCTGACAGCGCAGCTCTCTGCGCCTTTTATTTTGCATTTTGTCTGTGAAACTGAACTTTTATGAAAAATTATCTTTGAGGAAGCCTTGATTTGTTGCTGATCACTTTTGGGTTTTCATGCTCTCGTTTGCCTGTTTTGGTGCTCACATGGGTGATCGACTGGCAGGCAGTGAATGCTGTGTTTATATTATCTCATAGTTTGCATTGCTAACAGGCTCCCTTGATACCATTTAAGGTGCATCCCTAATCAACTCTCCCCTCGCACCTCTTACAACCTCTGCATTTTATGAAGAGTAGACACGTTGTGCCCCAGTTCTGGACGCCAAAGTGGTTGTGACTTCAGGAAGTCCCAACAGTCAGAGTCACAGGCTGAGTCAAGCTCTGTGATTGCTCCCCTGAGATGCAGTTAGCAAGCCTCCCTGACAGAGGCCAGAGGCAAGGAACAGTCAAAAGCTAGGAAACTGTATGTTTGCACACATCCCCATGCTTAGCACCCATTAAGGTGCAATTAAGAATGTCCAGAAATCTCATTGCATTTATGAACCCCAAATAATAGCGCAAGGTAGAGGAGGAGGAGGAGGGAAATTCAGTTCTAACCAAAGGGAGGTTGTGCATGTTTAAAATAATGAGATTTTTCTCTTATGTTACTGCACATTTTCTATTGTAAGTGCTAATATTAGCAAACAGTTAAAGAAATTGTAAAACAATTAGGCAAATGACGCTCATTTCCAAGATCATTTGGGCACATTAAATTTGATTCCCTCTTTCCAATTCATATCTTGACTCTAGATGATTCCCCAGTCCAGCTTCTGGGCGATTTTTGCCATTTCTAGGACATTGCAGAACACATAAGATCGCATAGCTATTCATTCTAAACCAGATCTTCCGGAAGGCAGTGCAGTTCTTTTCACTGCACAGTAGCAAGGACACCACAGCAGGCTGACTTAAATGGACTGTGGTTCAAGTCGTAGGTTTCCAACCAGGCTACACTAACATCCTGGAGGCCTTTACAGTGAACACCTTGGGGAATAAATTTTAATAGCTTTTTAAGAACTTTCACTTTTTGGCAGTAGAGGGATTACCTAAATTCAGCTTAGCTCCTTGTTCCCTTTGGAAAGACTAAAATGAGAAGCTATTCAAACACACTATTTCTTTAATTTTTAAAATTAAATGTTTTCCTTTCCAAAAAATAAACATTGTCATCTTTTCTTATCATCACTAACATCCTCACTGTTATTAATGTCAAACCTCAAATTGTTTCTCATGGTTAGTGGTCCTGGTTTTCACTAGATAATTCTGTTGTGTTTGTTGTTGTTGCTAAGAGCTGGATGGGAAAAAAGGAAATGAACAAATGTAAGATTTTGGAGTGAAATATTATATCTGAGTGTCACAAAGTTTCTGATACCCAGGCATGCGATCAGCTCAGACAAGTACTCATTTAATTGAAGAGAAAGAGTTCATTCAATGGGTTGGCAGACACAAATAACAAGTATTTGGCTAAATCAAAGTGGATGCTGTGGCATAAGAAATTTATGCAATACATCTATGTAAAAATCACATTTTAGTTTGAGGGATATTGGTATCAGGTCTTCTTTGAAGGGCTGGTAGAATTCTGAACTAAATCCAGGCTTTTTGTTGTTGTTGTTATTGTTGAGAGGTTTTTAATGACTTCTATTTCCTTATGGGATATGGGCCTGTTTAGAAAGTCTACATGCTCGTGATTTCTTGATTTAACTTTGCTATGTGTATCTGTCTAGAAAACCATTCATTTCATCTAGATTTTTCCAGTTTTGTTGAGTATAGGCTTTTGTAGCAGGATCTGCTGATTTTTTCAATCCTCCTTTTCTGTTGTTATATCTCCCTTTTCATTTTTAAATTTGTTTATTTGGATACTGCCTCTGGGACCTTTAAATTATTCCATAAATTAGAAACAGAAGGAACACTACCTTATTCTATGAGGCCACAACTACTCTAATACCTAAAACACACAAGAACCCTACGAAAAAAGAGAACTTCAGACCAATTTCGCTTATGAATATGGATGCAAAAATACTCTTGCAAACTGAATCCAAAAGCATATCAAAACCATCATTCACCACGATTAAGTAGGCTTCACTCCGGGGATGCAAGGTAGAAAATCCATTAACACAATCCATCATATAAACAAAGTCAAAGAAAAAAATCACCTGATCATCTTCTTAGATGCAGAAAAAACATTTGACAAAATACAACACCCCTTCCTGTTAAAAGTATTGGAGAGATCAGGAATTCAAGGCCCATACCTAAACATAATAAAAGCAATTTACTGCAAACCAACAGCCAATGTCAAATTAAATGGAGAAATACTTGAAGCAATTCTACTAAAATTGGGGACAAGAAAAGGATGCCCACTCTCCCCATACCTATTCAATATAGTTCTCAAAGTGCTAGCTAGAACAATAAGACAACAAAAAGATATCAAGGGGATACAAATTGGCAAAGAAGAATTAAAGGTATCACTATTTGTAGATGATATGGTAGTCCACATAAGTGACTCCAAAAACTCTACCAGAGAACTTTTCCAGCTTATAAACAAATTCAGCAAAGTGGCCAGATATAAAATTAACTCAAATAAATTAGTAACCTTCCTTTATGCAAATGATAAACAGGCTGAGAAAAAAATTAGGGAAACAACTCCCTTCACAGTAGCCATAGATACTATAAAATATCTTGGATTAACACTAACCAAACAAATGACAGGTCTTCATGAAAAGTCTCTGAAGAAAGAAATTTAAGAAGATCTCAGAAAATGGAGAGCTCTCACGTGCTCATAAATTGGCAGAATTAACATATTAAAAATGGCCATCCTACCAAAGGCAATCTACAGATTCAATACAACCCACATCAAGACATGGAAAGAGCATTTTTCAAATTCATCTCGAAAAGCAAAAAAATCCAGAATAGTTAAAACAATTCTTAACAATAAAAGAATGGCTGGGGGTAATCAACATTCCTGGTCTCAAGCTCTACTACAGAGCAATAGTGATAAGCACTGAATGGTATTGGTACAGAGACAGACACGTTCATCAGTGGAATAGAATTGAAGACCCAGAAATAAAATCACACACTTATGTACACTTGATCTTTGACAAAGAAGCCAAAAATATACAATGGAAAAAAGAAAACACCTTCAAATGTACTGGTCTACTTGGCTGTCTGTATGTAGAAACATGAAAATAGACTCATATCTGTCACCATGCACAAAGCTCAAGTCCAAGTGGATCCAGGACCTCAACATAAAACCAGATACACTAAATCTAACAGAAGAGAAAGAGGGAAAAAGCCTTGAACTCATTGGCACAGGCAGACATTTTTTTAAACAGAACTTCAATGGTACAAGCTCTTAGGTCAAGAATTGAGAAATGGGACCTCATGAAACTGGAAAGCTTCTATAAGGCAAAGAACATAGTCAATAAGACAAACCAGCATCCTACTGATTGGGAAAAAAAATCTTCACTAATCCTACATCTGATAGAAGGCTAATAATATCCAAAATATGTAAAGAACTCAAGACGCTAACAATCAAAAAACCAAACAATCCAATAAAAAAATGGGGTATAGAAATAAACTGAGAATTTACAATAGAGGAATCTTGAATGGCTGAGAAACATAGAAAGAACTGTTCAAAGTCCTCAGTGATCAGAGAAATGAAAATCAAAACAACCCCGAGATTTCACCTTACACCAGTCAGAATGGCTAAGATCAAAAACCTAAGGTGACAGCACATGCTGGTGAGGATGTGGAGAAAGAGGAACACTCCTCCATTGCTTGTGGGATTGCAAGCTGGTACAACCACTCTGGAAATTAATTTGGAGGTTCCTCAGAAAATTGGAAATAGACCTACCTAAAGACCCAGAAATACCTCTCTTGGGAATATACCCAAAAGATACCCCACCATGCCTCAGGGGAACATGTTCCACCATGTTCATAGTGGTATTATTTGTGATAGCTCAAAGCTGGAAACAATCCAGATGTTCCATGACAAAAGAATGGACCCAAAATATGGTTCATTTACACAAGGGGATACTACTCAGCCATTAAGAACAAGGACATCCTGAGTTTTGCAGGCGAATGGATGAAACTAGAAAATATCATCTGGAGTGAGGTAAATCAGACCCAAAAGGACATGCATGGTATGTCCTTACTAATAAGTGGATATTAACCCCCTCCCTCAAAAAGTATGGAATATCCAAGATACAGTCTACAGAACTCAGAAAGGTCAACAAGCTGAAGGGGCTAAATGAGGATGCCTCAGTAAGCAACCACAAGAGGGGGAAGGAGGGAGATACATTGGAGGGAAAGGGGATAGGAGTGGGGAGAGAGGGGTACATGATCTGGTATTCGGTGGGGCAAAAGTACTGAAACCCTGAGTGCTAGCAGAAAGAATGGAAACAGGCATCCTGTTGGGTTAGGGGGAGGTTGGGGATATTCTAGAATGTACCAGAGACCTCGGAAGTGAGAGATCCTCAGGACTTAAAAGGTGGGCAGATGAAATACCCTACAGTGGGAAGAGGGAAATTTTTGAGCCCACCTCCAGCAGAAAGACAGGTCATCAAGTGAGGAAAGAGGTTGCTATCCCACAGTCAAAGCTCTGACCGATAATTCTTCCTGTCTGAAAGAAATGCAGGGATGGAAATGGAGAAAAGCCCGAGAAAAAAGAAGGTACAGAGACAGGGCCAAAGTGGGATCCAGTTCAAGGGGAGGCCGGGAGACCTGACACCATTACTGAGGCTGTGGGGCATTCACATAAAGGGACCTTTGTGACTGCCCTCCAAAAGACCCAACCAGCAGCTGAAGGAGTCAGATACAGATATGTGCACCCAACCAATGAACAGAAGCTGCAGACCCTTCTGTTTGAATTACGGAAAAGCTGGAGGAAGCCGAGGAGGAGGGCAACCTTGTAGGAGGACCAGCGGTCTCAATTAACCTGAACCCACGAGTATCCACTGGATCACCAATCAGGCTGTATACACCAGCTGAGACTGGGTCTCCAACACATACACAACAGAGGACTTCCGGGTCTGGGTTCAGTCAGAGAAGATGCACCTAACCCTCAAGAGACTGGAGAGCCCAGGAAGTTTAGAGGTCTGGTCGGGTGGGTGAGGTAGGGATATCCTTGTGGAGACACAGTGGGGCAGGAAGGAGGTATGGGATGTGGAGTAGTCGGTCGAGGGTAGGACTTGGAGGGGAATAAAATCTAGAGTGTAAAAATAAATAAAACAATAAATAATTAAAAAGAAAGTGAAATTTAAAAAAAATCCCATTTCGGATGGTAGAAATTTTTTTTATAGTTAATTCTTTTTTCTGTGTATTGCCATTTTTTCTAATTTAGTTTCTCTAATTATTTCCTGGTTACTTAAGAAAACATTTCATTTAGTTAACTAAGTGTATACAGACCAGGCTTTTTGCATGTATTTTTCCCACTGGAAGTTAGGGCGTGTTTTATTTTTGCTATCACTCCTGATGAGATCAATCCTATATAAATCAGTACTTTTAAGACCATAAGGCAACTTGGGTTTTTAAATTTTCCTATGTGCATATGGTATGCATGTGTATGTATGTGTATATTTGCATGTATGTAGGCACATATGTGTGTGGGTGTGTTTGCATGTGTTCACATGCATTTTTGAGGGGAAGTGGTATGGTAGAACATATGTAATATTAAAGCAGAAGGAAAGAATGCTGCGGTAGAAAGAATGGAGGCTATTGGGTGAGAGAACACCAGAACTCCGGTTAAATTCATTCGTTTCCATTTCCTCACAAAGTAACTGTTGAGCTAGCTTCTAACATCGAAAGGAAGATCTCCTAGTCCCCACTTCCTAGTTAATGCCACTAGAAAATGCTGGCTTTAATTATGAAATGTGACCATTCTCTTATTACATTTAATGTTTTAAGATAAAAATACCAAACTATTAGAAATATAGCTACATTTCAGTACAAAGAGTAGAAAGATATGAAAAACAGCAAAAGTTCACATTAAATGTGAATCAACAAAGTCAAGCTGGGTGTCGTTTAAAGCTGTGGGTGGCTCCTGAAAGTCATCAGCCAGGAGCATAGCAACCCACAGTCTCATCTGAAAAAGAAACAGGCCTGACATTGGCATTAAAGGACACGGTTCCTTTCTCTCAGCACCAGCTCAGATTGAAGCCTGAGACTTGGAGCTTACTCACCACAGGGGAAATATCGTGAGTTATTTGCTCTGCTGCACCAGCCCTGGCAAGCCTGGAAGTTATGTTGAGATCGTCAAATCTATAGTCCAGGATCATCTTTGTGAATCATGAGACCATATGCCACTGGTTGTCTGAATTGAAGGAGACAAGGGAAAAAAGAGACCCCCTTCAATGCACCCCAACTTCCAGCCTGGAAAAGCTCGTGATCCAAGCAGTGCCAAGGGCCATTTGACCATCTTATACCTGTTCCATCTATGCATTCTGAAAAAATCTTTGCTACTGCTTGATCCATGTAAAATACCAGAACTCCTGCAGTGTTAACAAGGAATAAAGATCTTGCACCAGATGGTGCCTCTTGTCTCCATCTATCTCTAGCCCAAACAATCTGCCAGAGTTTTGAAGAAAAATGGGATGCGATCGTGTTGCAAAGTATATGAAGAAACAGTATGAAAAGTAATCTGGCTGAAGCAATGGGACCCAGAAGGAAGGGTTTATTATCGCTCTCTGAGCCTGTGTATGAGGGCAATGCCATCTTCATTTCGTCTAAAACAAAAGACAAACAGGTATCGACATCCTGCTGAGATTTCTCTTTGTGTCTTGGCAATGTACTGACAATAAATATAGTTAAAATCTTAGGTATTTCGATCTTGGTATTTTGTTGATGTAGCGCAAAATATTCCAATGGTTTGATAAAGTGTTGACAAAGAAGGACAGTACTCAAACTTTATACTAATATTACTTTTGGTCTTAATGTAGGTAAATGCCAGGAACATGGGTACAGCTATGTCCCTCTTGCAGAACATTTTAAGTATTTTCTATAATTTTCTGGATGAGTTGTCTATGTGCACATATGTGTGCACTTGTATGTATATTATCTGTTGTGTGTGTGGGGTATTGTATGAGATTTCTACTTCTGTATGGGATTTTGGAAGCAACAGTGTGGTCAAATCCCAACTATTGTTTTATGCTTTGATCACAGTATTGATACTTTGCTATCATTTTATAAAATATCTATATTATTTTTGAAGTGCTTTAAGGTAAAATATAGTATTAGAGAAAAGAGGTCTTTCCAAAAAATCAGTCATTGAAGACATAACAAATATGATAGTGTCTCAATAGGAATGATTTAAATGATGAGCCTAGAAAATAACTCTGATCAGAGAGGAAGTAGCTCATTGGTGTTCCTAGAAGTCTGGAGACTGATGGTGACCAGAAAATTGGCAGACATTGGAGATGAGACAATGCAAAAACTGAGGCACAGGATTTGGAAATTTTCACATGAGCCGTGGTAGCCAAGCACATGATCCTTTACCTAGAACGTCATTGTGTTTTAGTTTACAGAATATCAACCCAGGGCAGATTGTGGGAAACGAAACCCACTTGTTCAGATAAATAGTTGAGACATAGAGTCTACAACTTCATCATCTCAATGAAGGAGGACTAAAATAGAGACAATGGGCCCACCCAGGAAGAGGGTCTAGCCACCATCTACTTACACGTTAAACATGGTCAGGAGCTCTAGTGGTGGTTATGGAAAGGAAAGAATAGATCTTGGCAAAACTGTAGTGATGAGGGACTAGCATGAAGTCACAGATTGAGTGGGCTGCATGACAAGAAGGCACATATTGCCCACACCCAACATCGGCCTGGGTGATGGAATCACACACAGAAACTTCAGCAGCAAGGAGGCTTCAAAAACACCCGGCCAGAAAAATAATTCTGGCTTTTTAGCTTTGCACTAGCAATGGGAAAACATCTATTTACAAATTCACAGTGAACCATGAAAGACTGTGGGCCTCAACCAAAGAGTTCAATATTAGAAATTTAGAACAGATGGGAAACTCTTCTCTATGCATTTACCAAGAAAGAGAAATTATCCTCTTAGTATTTCCCAGTGCTAGAAACAACACAACTCGCAATCTTCCCTTTTTCTTCACTAGGTTGGTGCTACATGGGAATGGGAGAAGGACAAGGGGCAGGATGCCCCTATCACTGTGGGTCACGTGGTCACTTTTCAAAGCTTTGAAGTCCTGCCCTGGCTAGGGTTTGTAGAATCTGATGATAATCAGGATGGTATGATATTACTAAATAAAATTATAGGTAAAACTCAAATTCTATCTTTGTTAATAACATTAGAAATGAGTAGTGGGTAGATCTCCATATTAGTTTCATAGTATCTTGCTTTCTTCATTAGCCTTTTAGTAGAGTTTTAATAATATTCTTAGTGTTAGCTGTATTAACATTATAGCTTATAATTATGCTATTGCTTAATTTTATATCAATTATTTTGTGGGTATATAGGATTTTAATGGGCTATGATGATATTTAGTATATATAGCTGTGTCTATTGTTGCTTTACACACACACACACACACACACACAAAACACAACATGAAGCAAACAAACAAAACAACACAAGACTCTTTCAGATGATCTCTTCTGGTTTCCTAGTACAGGTGGCAAAGAAAATGCTTTTACTTAGTTAAGAATCCATATTTTAAATTCAGGAGATACCAAACCTTATCTAAAATATAGTAGAAGTTGTTTACTTTAAAGTTATTTAAAGATATTTTGATTTTAGAGTTGAAAAAAAGAGCTTGTCATTTTGTCTTCTCTTATCAAGTACTCAACTAATCCTCGTTTGTTTAAGAAAGAAGGGACATTCTATTTATCACTGGACACTGAAGAGTAAGAAAGAACCTTGCATTTCCCTTAACTGCAGAAATCCTGCTGCTTGCTGCCTGTGTGATTCTGCTGTTAAATAAATACCTGGGACCAAATTAATGCTCGATACCAAGTCCACCTTTTAGCCTCTTAGCATGTGCTGTTTCAACTTCCTTTGTTTGTGCCTTTCCTTCTTGACCACTCTTCTAAAGCTCCACTTTGTCTCTCTACTGCACATCATTTTGTTCTTCTCCATGCATGGGCATCCTTTGGTGAGCAGAGTGCTTTTTTTCACGTTGCAAGCTATTGTGGCTGTCACATGGTGCACTGGATGCTTCAATGGGATCTCATCCCTATTCATCTACTGTCAGAGGTGGCAATGCAGCAGACAGGGATGTTTGTAATTGAAACAAACAAAGCGTGTGCTGTTACAGATTTGCATGCTAAACCTTCACAACAAAACTAAGTAGCTATTTGCTTTAAATATGTCAATTAAGTGTTACTAATGTACAGTGCACTTCTGGGTTAAGGATGATTGATAGTTACACGCGGTGAAATGTTCTCAAACTACAGTCAGGAAATGTAAATGTAGAAAAAGGAATGAGCCAGCAGCTGACAGCACTAGTTACAGGTTTCAAAACAACACTTCCAAGCCATTCCGTTATTGTTCTTTCTTCCTTATGCAGTCTGCTAGCCAACAGTATACGAAAAAAGTTTTGGAAAAGTGAGAATGTTGTAGTGTGAAGTAGACATCATGGGCCTAATCTCATTTGCCTCACTCAGGCAGAACTCTCAGGAAGCACAGTGGGAGTTTTGCCTGAGTGAAAAGAATAGGCTTGTCTCTTTTTAATGCCCATCATTGGATCTGTTGCAATTACAAAACTAATTAAAGGGAGAGATGGCTTTTTCCCTTAGTTCCAGTGGTCTGTCTCAGCGAACAGTCACTTCGTCACTTACTCAAGACTCATACTGTCCAGCAGAGAGACACAGAGACAAATGTTAACACAAGGATACATCTGGCTATATATGTGTGCAAACACGTGTACTTGTAAGACTAAATAATAAAAGAGAAAGAGGCTATGAACTCAAAAGTGGAAAGGTATGGAGAGATTCCTGGGAAGGGTTGAGTAGAGGAAAGAAGGGGAAACTGATGGAATTCTATTTCAATAAAAATGTATTATTTTTTTCTGGGAACTAAACTTACAAAATTAAAAGGAAATAGAAGAAATTAACATTTTACTTAATCGTATGTATATACATTTTTGCCATTATACAATTAACATGAAAATATGAACTTAGTGCCTTGGATGTCTTTCTTATAATTCATACTCACAGCATATGTTAATATAGATAAACCACTTCTCCAAAATTTGGCCATTCTCCTTTGCTAGCATGGGACAGTACGGATCCATAAGTCTCTACTTGACACTTGGTACAGTGCCTGGCACAGTACTTTGGATGCTCAAGGAAGGCAAGATATGCATCTTGAATCAACACAATGGCCTGATTGCTGCTTGGTTTTGGCAATTACTTCTAAAGCCTGCCATTTTGTTGAGATTATTTAAATCCATGGCCAGCTGACATGATCTAACAGCTAAAAGTAAAAACGTTTGTGCCAGAGACACTATAGAAGCATTCTTTTAGTCAAATACAAAATGAAGAAGAAATTTTCTAGAAACTCAAATTTAATATTGAAATCCATGCAATGTGCATCACTTAAATGTGCACATGAACATTTTTGTAAGTCATTTCATGTTCCACTCAATCAAAATAGGGTGCACGTACTTCAACGACAGGCAGGAAATTAGTCCAATTTACCCCTTCAAAGGAAAATTTATGTATTTTATATAATATATAATTGAATTATAAGGGGATATTAATTGAATAAGGGAGTATTAATTAATTTTTCTTTACAATGTAAGAAATAATTCAGCATTTCTTATGTATGACAGGTGGGTAAGCATGTAACAATAATGTTAAATAGAGGAGATAACAGAAGCAACACAATGTAGTTCTATGTTCAGTCATATTTGGAGAAAATTTAGAAGGAACCTCAGCTACGAACTGTAGAAAGTTGTTAAGTAATGAGGTATCTGAAGTAGCCAAGGTGTTTGTAGACTTGATGACTTGTGGAGAACAGTGCTAATGCACACATAGTTCACAATCTCTGATTCTGTCTTGTCTCTCCAGTCTTCATTTCGAGGCTTCTGAGCCGTGGAGCTCTTCTGGGGTCAGGTACTGAAAAAACAAAATGCCTGGGGGAGACTAAGGGGCAGGCAAAGAGATGGAACTAGAAAATATCATCCCTAGTGAGGTAACCCAGACACCAAAGGACATGCATGGTATGTACTCACCGATGATAAGTAGATTTTAGCCATAAAATACAGAATACCCAGGATACGTTTCCCAGACTGAAGATTAACAAGAAGGCCCAAGTGAGGATGCTTCAATCCCATTTAGAAGGGGGAACAAAGTAATCATGTGGTGCAGAGGGAGGGAGGGATCTGGGTGGAGAGGGGAGGTGGAGGGGAAAGGGAGACAGGATTAGGTATGGGGGGGGGAGATAGGAGAGAAGCCCAGAGAGACAGGAATGGGAGTATGCAGCTGTAGAAGTGGAGGTTGAGAGAACCTCTAGAAAGTCCTAAAACCTAGGGTATGAGAGCTCTCAGGACTCAGTGGGGATGACATTAGCTGAAATACTTGAATGGGGAGATGGATCCTAAAGAGACAACCTTCAGGTTATCCAGGAGCTAAACATAGCCCCAAGTGGAGGAATAGGGCCACTCACACATTTTCAAATTTTTTGATTCAGATTGTTCCTGTCTAGAGGAAATGCAGAGACAAAAATGGACCAGAGACTGAAGGAAAGGCCATCTGGTAACCAGCCCAACTTGGGATCAATCACGTAGGCAGGCACCAAACCCTGACACTATTACTGATACTGTGTTGTGCTTGCAGACAGAAGCCTAGCATGGCTGTCGTCTGAGAGGCTCTACCAGCAACTAACTGAGACAGATACAGATACTTACAGCCAACCATTGGACTGAGGTCAGTAATCCCTATGGAAGAGTTAGGCAAAGGATTGAAATAATTGAAGGGGATAGCAACTCCATAGGAGGACCAACAGTGTCAACTAACCAGGACTCCTCAGAGCTCCCAGAGTCTATGTTATCAACCAAAGAGCATACATGGGCTGGTCCATGGCTCTAGGCACAGACTACCTGGCCTGGCCTCAGTGGAAAGTACGCATCTAATCCTGTAGAGAACTGATACCTCAGAGGAAGGGGGATGCAGGGTGAGGGTGTGAGGTGGAGGTGGGTTGGTGAATGATCACCCTCTCAGAGGCAAAGGGGAGAGGTATGAGGTGAAGAACTCTAGGAGGGGGTAACTGGGACATGGGGCAACATTTGGAATGTAAATCAATAAAATAACTTAGTAAATAAAATAGAATGAAAAGAAGAGGAAAACTCTGTTACTTCTCAGTTTCTCAGTGCATAGGTGCTTCCTTGGCAGTTTCTTCAGTGTTAGTCCCTCAAGCAAGACTCTTGCACTTGTCATAATTTCAGACTTTTAAATGACCTTGACTTATGTCCTTTCTTGTCCTCTCCAGCCTCAGCAGTGCTACTGGGTTGCTATTGTTCCCTCTGAACCCTCTTCAGTAAGATCTGTCTCTATGTAACCAGATCCTTGGGTTGCAGGCCCTCTCCCCACAAATTTTAAATACTGAAGTGGAATATTTTCCCCTTCCAGTTGAGCTGTGACTGACACAGAAAGACAGATTGATTTTGGAAACAAAATGAGCACAGTTCCTATTGAATTATTAAAGAGATTGTTTTGTGCACTCAGAAATAGGCAGTCAGTGCTAAGGGCCAATAAGAGTTTCTTAGGAGTGATCATGACCAATTCTCCTTTATTAAACTGGTAGTTGAAGAAATGTTGGCATTCATACATGAGCGAGGCCTTTGAAGTGATCTCTCATGATGTCCTTGTGGTTAATAGACACATGTGGGCTGGATGATACAGCTTTAGTCAGGTTTATAGGCTGTAGGAAAATACCTAGAGGGAACCATGGCTGCCTTTCAATATTTGAAGAGGGATTAGATTAAATCTTTGAACACTGGAGGCTGGAGCCAGGATCAATGGCTGACGTTCAGGGAATCTGATTTTGGCTCACTAAGTGCAAGTACCTTCTAAGAATTAGACATCTTGTGAAACAGAAATGACTCCCTAGAAGATGATTTCTTCCCCTGCTTGTGTTCAGGGGCGCACTAGGAACAAAGGATAGGACTTTTTGCAGTGAGGAAAACTTGGACTACATTTTCCCCAAAGTCAATCCCAATCCTAGAAGCCTGTAACTCCATGAATGTAGCCATTCTTTTTCCTATCAGCATGACATCACACTTAATTCTCCACAGACTTCATTAGGAGCATGCACAGTATATCAGATCACTGTCTTTACAAAGAAATACTCAAGAATCTTCCTCTATATAAGGACAGATATCTCATTTACATGAGAATATTTTCTTTTGGGAAATATTTTAAGAAAAAATAGGAAAGGCATGAAAAAGCACAAATGAATAGTAGTAAATGATAATTGATGGACATGTGTTTTAGAAATATATGAATACAAGAAACTTGACAATTTTACGAGATACACTGTACAGGCATAGGAACTGATTTTCTGAACAAAACTTTGTTAACATAGGTACTACTATCAATGATTAATGAGTAGAATCTCATGAAACTAAAACACTATATGAAGGACACTGTCATTCTCACAAATCATCAGCCTATAGAATAGGAAAATCATTTTACCAACACCACATCTGATAGAGGACTAATATCCAAAATATATAAAGAACTCAAGAAAATAGAAATCAACAAAACAAAATAATCAACTAAAATTGTGTACAGATCTAAACAGAGAATTCTCAGTAGAGGCAATTCAAATAACTGAGAAACACTGAAATGTTCAACTCATCAGGGAAATGAATTTGAAAACAACGTTGAGATTCCTTCTCACATCTGTGACAATGACTAAGATCATTAACACAGGGATGGCTCATGCTGGCAAGGATGTGGAATAAAGAACATTCACCCACTGCTGGTGGGAGGACACATTTTGTACAGATGCTATGGAAATCAATATGGTGGTATCACAGAAAACTGGGAATCAATCTACCTCAATATCCATCTATTCTACTCTTGGGCATATACCCAGAAGTCACCCCATCCTACCATAAGATGCCCCATCTTACCATAAGACTTCCCATCCTACCATAAGTCACCCCATCCTACCATAAGACACCCCATCCTACCACAAGAGCACATGCTCTGTCATGGTCATTGCTGTTTTACTCATAATAGCCAGAAACTGGAAACAACACAACATAGATGTTCCTCCACAGGGGTCATTAAAAAATGACATCATGAAATTCTCAGGCAAATGGAAAGAACTCATCCAGAATGAGGTAACCAAGACCCAGAAAGATAAATATTGTAGGTATTTGCTTATATGTGGATATTAGCCATTAATTAAATTAAAATCTGTAAGCCTAGAGAAACCCAGGCACAGAGGCAGAGTCTGGTGGGGGAAACAGATCTTTCTGGAATGGGAAAATCAAATAGATTTTATGGATGGACTGAAGGCAGGTAGGGATAGGAATGAGAGAATCCGGTAGGAAGGGGAAGGAGAGATTGTGTAGAGGGAGAGAATGTGGTGACAGCCAGCTGGAACTGATGTCATTTGAGGGTTGATATGGAAACCTACTGCAGTGGAAACTTCCTAATACATATGAAGGTGACTCTTATCTAGTTTTCTAATATAGAATTGTCTCTCTTGTCACCAAAGGAGGCTTCTAGTAATGGCACTAGAGTTCATTCAATTTTGATGTTGGCCAAGGGGGTCCCATGGAAATCCTGAAACAACACAAGCTGTTGCTGACAATGGGTTGCTCTCTGAAAACTGATATAGGCGGTTTGTTTAAGTAGGAAAATTTTGTTTCGTTTCTATTTCACAATACCATGCAGTTGAAACATTTCAAATAAGCTTCTACCAATAAGAGCAATATACATACTAAATAATACCACTTTTTCACATTTTTTATTGGACATTTTATGCATTTACATTTCACCTCCACCCACCCACCCACTCCCACCTCAATAACCTACACTAGGGAAACAAACCTTCACAGAACCAAGAGCTCTACTCCTATTGATGCCAGATAATACCATTCTCAGCTACATATGCGGCTGAAGCCATGGGTCCCTCCATGTGTACTCTTTGGTTGGTGGTTTAGCCCCTGGGAGCTCTGAGGGATCTGGATGATTGATATTATTGTTCTTCCTATGGGGTTGCAAACTCCCTCAGCTCCTTTAGTCTTTTCTCTAACTCCTGAATTGTGGTCCCCATGCTTAGTCTGATGGTTCATTCAATTTAGTTGTTGGCCAAGGGGGTCCCAGGGTCTCTGCTCTTCCAGAGATCCTGAGTTCATTTCCCAGCAACCATATGGTGGTTCACAACTATCTGTAATGGGATCCAATTCCCTCTCTGGTGTGTCTGAAGACAGCTACTGTGTACTCATGCACAATTAAATAAATAAACAGGTAGATAAACAAACAAGCAAACAAATAAATAATACTTTTGATTTTAGATATGTATGAATGATTTAAAAGTGTTTGGTCAATGAATATACAGGCAAACTTTTACAAAGAGTTATACTAATTTATTTCAGATGAGCATTTTTTGAGTTCATATAAAATAAAAAACTGAAGAAATTGCACATTTATGGTCACTATTAAAGTTTGCAGTGATGAAGTTATAGTTCTCTGTGCCAAGACTAAATTATCATAAGGCATGATGAATGCTGTGTTGTAGGTCTTCCCACAATGGTATGGAAACTCAGTGGCACCTGGTGAATTTATTAATTCTGGTAGTGCAGGCTGGGTGACTGGAAAGGATTGATGGGGAAAACTTCAGAGGAGAGATAACGCTTAAACTGAGACAAAAAGAAAAACATACATATTTCCCCTCAAAAAATACAAGAGGAAGAATCTCATGAGGAGAAGAAACAATTTGTGAGGAGACTTAAGGTACTGTTTTCTTAGTGCAGTAACCAGTTAAATGTTAAATGACTACTGTAGAAATCCAGGAGGCAGTGCCTCTGACAGATTTTGCATAGAAAATTACTCATAAATTGCTCATGCCTAGTTTTCCCTTTTCCATCTTGGAAAGTCTTAGACAAAATCATTGGAAAGAGTAACTTTCAAGTAGACAGAATCAGGAAAAAGGAATTTGGATACTCATACCCAGGTGGATTTGCTTCCCCAAATCTACAGGAATATTTATTTAGTGATTCCAACAGTAATGTCTCAAAGACTTTTTTGCAGTAACCTATAAGTAATTAGTTAAGGGAAAATACTAATAAAATGGTGAGGTTAGAAATATAGACTAGTGGTGTGAGATTTATAAAAGGCGTGGCCTTGAGTTTACCAACATAAATAAAGTGAAAGGGTGGGGAAACAACCCATTGGAAAAAAAATAAATTTTGGCTAAGAAGATTTTATATTCCAAATTTCCCTAGGATTTTAATATTTGCAAACAATATAAACCAAATTTAATGTTGCCTTCATTTGCACTGTTGAAACACTCTTCTTTGGATCAATTGATTTTTCCATTACAGAGTCAAGTCACTTTTTCAGGATAGTTTAAAACCAATAATTTAATCCACATTCTACTTTAAAAAAATAATGTAAGTGCTTTGCCCAGATGTATTTTTCTTCCTTTAAAAATCTGATTTTAATTGCTAACCTCATTTTAAAAAGAATCAGTTCAATGAAAAAAAATTGTTTTTTCCTCCACTCCCCTTAAACTCAAGGGGAAACATGGAAGAACAACTAAATGTGTTCTGTGTGGAGGCTTCTTTAATGTCTCACTTTTGTGCTGTGTAAAATCAAAACCAAATTGTTTGAACCAGCTCAAAGTTTTATGTTTGAATTGCCAGAGTGCTTGGGTTTTGCAGTGATCTCTTGTGATGATTTTATTTCGTTCTTCTGGTATGTACCATCGTATTAACACATGCTAAGTAAGGGGCAGTTTTTAAATAGACATGCCTTTTGCTAAATCTGCCTCTAGTTTTGTCTGGGCCAAACATTATTCTGGAGTTTCCAGTAGGAATGGCTCAGACAGAAGAAATGGACAAAGAAGCTTACATGAGTCAAAATCAATTTTATTTTACACACAAAGGCCATCTTTTGTTGCTCTGACCCTTTGGGTGGATATGTAATATTGTTCTCACTTGGCTATCACTGTGATGCAAATAATTTAAACAACCATCAAACACATTAAAGGACCTAGTTCTCATCATTGGGCCTGCCTTCTCCTCTAGGCAACTGAAATTATCTGTAATCCATTCATTTTCAGCAACTGATCACATGGAAAGTAATGATGTAGGACTACTGTTGGAAGTCGATTTTTAAGTGAAATTTCTTTTCAACATTACAGCTATATTATTTACTTAACACTGTAATAGCTGTAATAGCACAAGTCTACATCAGACTAGGTGAATTAAAACATGAAAAATTGTGAAGGTACTGCACAATGTCTGAGGGAAGGCAGAACATGTATATCTATGTCTTTGCCAGGGGCTGTAACTAACACTCCATAAAGTGTAGGAGGCTCTCCCCTGCCCCACATGTGCACACGTATGTATATACGTGTGTGTGTGTGTGTGTGTGTGTGTGTGTGTGTGTGTTGTTCTCTTGGCTTACAGGTACATGCATCTCCACTTCTCTCTGCTGAGTCTGTACACCTTCTTTACCTGAGCATCAACATTCACAGTTTTCTTTTGAACAAGATCCTTGCTTAAAGCAGAGTGTTTGCTCTTCGTTAATCTGGGGTTTAATGTTTATTAAGGTTACGAAGGTCTTCATTTCCAGGGGAAAGATATGGGGTTCATCACCAACCCATCAGAAAGCAGCTCCCTTAAACACATTACAGCTCAGCTGTGGGTCTCTGCATCTGTTTGTATTCCTTGCTGGATGAAGCCTTTCAGTAGACTTTTACTCTAAGCTCCTGTCAGCAAGCCCGACGGACGGAGTATCATTAATAGTGTCAGGGGTTGGCTCTCTCACGAAGATGGGTCTCTTGCTGGAGTAATCATTGGTTTGCTGTCCCCTCAATTTCTGGTCCATCTTTATCCCTGTGCATTTTTTAGATAGCACAAAAGTTGTGTTGAAGAGGTTTATGAGTAGGTTGATGTCCCCCACTCTCCTCTGAAAGGCCTGCCTGGCTACTGGAGGTGAGCACTCCAGTCTCCATATCCCTCCCAACCCCTACTGCCAGGAGTCTCATCTAGGGTCTCCTGTTAGTCCTCGAGGCGATTCCCCTCACTGAATTCTGTTCTCTCTCCAACCCTCTCCTTCCTCTTCTCCCCACACCTGATTCTTATCCCTTTCCCCTCCTTCTACCCAGTTCCCTCTATCCACCCACCACAATGTCTATTTTATTTCTCCTTCTGGGTGAGATTCACTTGTTGTTCCTGGGGATCTCCTTATTCCTTAGTTTCTTTGGGTCTGTGGGTTGTAGCATGGTTATGCTCTACTTTATGGCTAATGTACACTTATAAGTGAGCACATACGCCAGAAAGAGCTCAGGGAGAATTGCAGAAGAGTGCGAGATAGGATTGAGCAAACAAGGGTCAAGGACACCACAAGGAGACCTACAGAATCAACTAACATGGGCTCATGAGGTGTTCACAGATGCTGAACCATCAACCAAAGAGCATGCCGGACTGGACCTAGACCTCATATACATTTGTAACAGACACACAGTTTGGTGTTCATGTAGGTCCCCTAACAAATGGAGCAGGGGGGCTGTCTCTGACTCTGTTCCTGCCATTGGATCCCATACCCTATCTGTATTGTTTGCTTTGCCTCAGTGAGAGAGGATGCCCTTAGTCCTGTTGGTACTAGATGACCCAGGGCATGGTGGTGCCCAAGTGCAGTTTCCTTTTCTCTGAGAAGGGGAAGGGTAATGGAGGGAGGTATTTGTGAAGGTGGGAGGAAAGGAAGGGGTAGAGTGTGACCAGAGAGTAAATTAAGTAAATTAATGAAAAAATGTTACAGTTCCATTCACTTATATGCACATAAATACAACCTCTGTATTTTCTATGTCATGTATTCACTGAAACATTGCTATGAGGAACATTTAAAAACATTTGGGAGCAAATTTTAGGACATTTGTATATATTTTTATTCTTCATCACTCGTAAAGTTTGGCACTAAAAGTCATCATACTCCCCACCGGGAAAATGGGGGGATATTGACCAATATCTCACAGTAACCGTGCCAGTTAGCAAAAGCACATGCAAATGTGTTGAATGCACTGGTGTATCCTTTGCGCTAATAGTAAAAGTAGCTATTATTAGAGTCTTTATATTTAGAATGATTTAGTGTCACATAATCAGCATTTAAAAATCAAATGAAGTCATATGTTTTAAGCTCAAGAGGAGTTACTTTGAGGCCCCCCACGAAGAACTTAAAATATAGACATGAATATCAATTTCTCAAAGTTTAACCATGAAGTAAAGTTTTAATAACAACAGGCAAAGTAAAACTCAAGCCATCTTTCCCAAACTTTGTCATTAGTGAACTCTTCTCCGCTATTGGTGGTGCCTATGTAATAACTAAATATTAACTCAGTATCTCTCATTTAATTCACTTTAAGAGTATTTGACCTCATGTTTAGAATAGTATTTTTGAAAGTATGTTTGTATGTGTATAAAGTTGACAGTGACTATCTTTCTCAATCACTCCCTGCCTACCCTATTCTATTTCATACATTGAATCCCAGTTCTCAGGTGATAGCATTTGTAGATACGCTCATAGCCAACAAGTAGATTTTGGTGAGATTATGATACCAAGACACCATGTGATGGGATTAATTACCTATAAGTGAATTTTCAGCAAGTTACATGAAGTTACAGCCAGAAGTCAAACCCCAAAGGGTCCTTTTCTGGGGAGGGAACTTATTCCCATTGACTCATGGACTTTTTAGCATCCAGGATTAAAGAACAGTTTCGATTGTTTCAGCCATCAAGTCTGTGATGTTTTATTGTAGCATCTTGATTGACTAGGAGTACCTTTAATAATTCTTTAAAACAAAAAGTTTCACATTTTTCTAATCCTATGCTGAGTAGGTAAATGTGACTAAGGCTGTCTGAATTAATTTTCTCCTGGAAAGCTCTGAAAACTGACAAGGAAAGCTTGCACGCTTACTTTGTAAGTTTTGTTAGACAGGTCATTAAGTTTAATCCACTCTGGGAGTTGATTGAACTTCAAATCCAAGGCATGAGCCTGGACGATGGTACGGTTGTCAAGGTAAATGTTGTTCTGAACTACTCATGAACAACTGAGTACTAAGTATACATGCTTTTAAATTTTGTACTATATAGAAAAAATAATTTATGTATGGAACTCCAGCTATAAATATGACATTGCCTATTAGGAAATAAATAAAATCATTTGTTCATGAGTCTATCATCTAACTAGGGTACTCAAAAGGCAATTCATGGTATTTGTTTTAACACATATGAGCATTTATCTATGTATTCTCTTCTAATAATTCAGTTATGACTAAAAGGACAGAGTTACAGAAATCAAATGACTAACAGGAAGTCTATGATGAATTAATATTTATTGATGGAGTTAAGGGCAGACTTCAGCATTCAGAATTCTTTACCCTATGAGTCAGGACCTCAGGGCTGTTTCTTTGACTGTGCAGATACCCAGGTTTCTCCTTCAGTTATTAGACATTTAGTAATTTCAAGAGAAGACTCAAGAACTTGAATTTTACATTATAACTAAAAAAGAAAGATTCATCATCATTATCATTATCTATGTGTATATGTGTGTCCCTGCATGAGTTTCTGTGCCAGTATTCAGGGAGGCCAGAAAAGGATGTCATATTCTCTGGAACTGGAGCTATAGGAGTTTTCCATCTACTTTCTGCGAGGTCTCAGATGAGCCTGAGTCCTCTAGTAGAACAGTGTAGACTTTTAATTTGTGGTCTCATCTCTCCAGCTTTAGAATCTGTGTTTCTTCATATTCTACTTTAATTTTTCACATTATCATTTTAATGTGTGTACTATCCAGATAATAAGAGGAAGAGGTAACTCAAATATTTAATAATAGAGAGACTGAATGTAGGAACCTTGATCAGGCATAAGAATTCTGATAGGTTTTACCTTGACTTCTTTAATTAGTTAATTGTATCATAAACTATGATATTAAAAATACCAAAAAGCAAGCAATTTCTCAGCTTAACACTGAGTACCATCAATGCATGTTAAAACCCTTCCTGGCCTTTGCAGGAATAGGAATATGAGCTAATTATCAACTTCATTGAAGTTGAGAGGGAACCTTGCTTCCCCGATCCCTTTTTAAATTTCTTCTTCTCTCACACACAGTAAACTCTGACCACAGACTTTCCTCCATGAACTCCTCCCAGTTTCCCCTAATAGAAGCCCCAGTTAAGTCAGGTGCAGACTTTCCGCTTTGAATACACATTGCATTGGATTATGCAATGTCCCAGTAGAGTAACCTGAGAATTTCAAAATGATAAGGCAAGCATATTTAAGATGCTGGAGTAGTGGACTGTGTTGGGAGGCAGGAGTCATATTGGTGCATATTGGTGCTGACCAGGCACAGAAAGGGGACATTGCCTTATGTTCCCTCAGTGGTCCGGACAACAAGCGGTCAATACCGTGTTAAGCTCACATAGAAACATCTCAGGAGGATTTTGCCTTGGAATTCTTTTTAGTTCTTTTTCTTCTTTTTCTTTTTTTCAAAAATAAAAACTGGACACAAAATGTCTTAAATTAGGGAAGAATTCAGCATCAAATGTTTCTCTTTGCCCTTATATGGATTTTTCGAAGGCTCTGTCTAAAATACCACGTTCTTTCTATGCTGCCTTCATTGTGAATGCAGGCAGCAGCTTCAGCCTTTGGATGGCTTTCAAGCGAAGACACAGAGCATAACAACAACACACTTTGTATTTCTTTGCAGTGACACGGAATTTTATCATGTGAGGGTCAGGCTTGGGTTCAAAATGTTACTCATTTGGGAGAGAAGAATTTCTGTTTCTCAATGATAAAAACTCACAGAGTAAATGAAGTATAGGGAAAACTGATAGAAACTTTGCAGCGATTGTGAACTGAAAACTTTTAGAGATTACATTGTATCTGACTGGACATTTAAGCATGAATGGTTATCTTTAATTCATCTCTCAACCTCCAAGTAGATGCCCATGACTCGGGCAGCCAGGCATCTATTCAGAGCCTGGCTTTCAACATAGCCACTACTGTGTATTAGGAAGCACTATGGGATTCCCCCTCAGGGGCCTGGGAAATGGCAGGAAATGACCTCTCAATTGGGCCATTGTCTAAGGAAAATTTTCAACCATCTTTAGAACTGTAGCCTGGTAAGAGACACAGAGTCAACATATTTTGGCCATAAGGAGGAATCCTTTTAAGGCCGGGCCAGTCCTTCCCTAAGCCACACCCTCATGGATCCTTCCTCTCCTGCAAACTTCATCGTGCACTGGAAAGAACCATGGCAAATTTTTGTATCCCAAATTAATTTTTTGTCACCAATTTGGAAATCTTGGTTGTTTCTGATGGGTCACATTCTAGAAAGCAGACCAGATGATGATTTTGACTCCGTGCAAAGCGAGGGCATTTACTGTGCGCAGCACGCTCTGCTTCTGACCCTGTTCCGCCATGATCACGTGCACCAGACTTTGTCCTAAGTGAAGCACAGAATGTGGGGGAATGGTTCTCATTATATAGTGTTGTTTTATTTTCCTTCAGAGCTTCATAATTCATGGGTTTTAGATAAATAAATTAATCAACTGGCATAGTAATATCTTTTTCTCTGTCTGCCTTATACTCCATTTGCTTTGCTTTAAAAGTATATATTTTAATAAATATGCTTTAATACCTAGTCAGTCCTGAAAACATAAGCATGTACATACAATTAAGATTATATAGACAGCACATGCTATAATTTTGTATTTAGGACTGTATACACACACCAACATATGTAATAACCACTAATAAAACAAGATTCTATGACTTTTTCAAAGAGAGCAAAGAGGAGTATATAGAAGGATTTAAAGGGAAGAAAGGGAAGGGGTAAATAATGTAATTATTTTATAATCTCGAAAAGTAATTTAAAAACTGTACCTAGTTTTAGCATGTTGTTACTTCTGATGGAATAGCAAGGTTGATCCTTCATGCACTTTACAACCTCAGTGATCAGCACCAGAGCTAAAGGGAGATCGACAGATGTAAATCTTTCACTCCAATCATGGTAAACCTAGTACTCTTCTGTGGGTTTACTCTGTGTGTGTGTGTGTGTGTGTGTGTGTGTGTGTGTGTGTGTGTGTGTGTGTGTGTGTGTGTGTGTGTGTGTGTGTGTGTGTATGTGTGTGTGTGTTTGTGTGTATGTGTGTGTATGTGTGTGTATGTGTGTGTGTATGTGTTTGTGTGTATGTGTTTGTGTGTATGTGTGTGTATGTGTTTGTGTGTATGTGTGTGTATGTGTTTGTGTGTCTCTGCGTGTATGTGTCTGTGTGTATGTGTATGTATGAATCTGTGTGGTGTACATATGTGTGGACAAAGTGTGCCTTTATGTGTAGACAAATGGATATGGTGACCAAGCCCAAGGTTGTCATTGGGCATTTTCCTGGATCAGTCCCATTTTATATATGAAGAAAAGGTCTCTCATTGAACCACGAGCTAAAAGCTAGATGGATTTCTGTAGGGATCCCTGTCTCTCCCTCCTGTACTTGCAGATAGGTAGGTTACCTCCCTCTTCTGGCTGTTTTACTTGAGTACTGACCTGAGCTCTGGACTTCATGATTGTGTGGCAAGGGCTTTATCCACTGAGCCAATGTCCTAGTTTCATTTTTATATATTTGATCATGGTGTTTAAGTGTTCGAATTATTCTAGACTAGTCCTTATAAGTCATCTATTAGAGATTCCTGTATTCTATTTCAAATCTCTTCACAATGTACTCTCTGCTACAGAGCATGAATGATGTAACTTATCATTACTAAAGTGAATGATAGTCATTGTAGTATCTTTTCAAGAGTCAAAACTACTTAGTATGGTTTGAAGGCTTTTCAGAAGCTATCTATGCTAAGGACATTGAATGGCTCATAAAATCTTTTAAGGTTATTTCTTCTTTCACGTTTGCTTTGTGAATGTACTGTTTCTGAACAAGGCTTCCAAAGTAGTCTTCTTGACTCTTTTTTAGGAGAGTATCCATGATCTGTTACCAAATTAATCTTTGAAAAACCATCTGTTTATCATGTCATTCCTTACTAAAATTGACCTTCTTGACCTCTGTTTATATTCCCTGGGTGGTGGACAAAAGACCTCTTCCTCTGTCCTTATTGCAGATATTAATGATCAATCACATTTGTTTTCCTATGAGCCAAGCATTCCAGGATGTTCAGTGTTATCACATTCAATGAAATACTCTTCACTGGGCAGAGATAGCTTTCTAGAGGAAACTTCCTCCTTACATTTAGATCATAGGGGAAATTCAAAGTCTGCAGCCAGTGAGCAGAACATGAACTGGCCCTGATGTATCTTTCATGGCTTCTCAGTACCAAACCTTCCTGCCTTGTTGTAGCATGACTGTTATAATCTTCGTACTATCTAGACTCCTGGCCACAGTTTCTAAACTTTTTCTTTATGATGTCTTTACCTTGCTGCTGCATTGTGCTTGGGCTTCTTCATTGTGTCAGGGTCTAGATGTGGTTCTACTGGTCTGCTGAGACCTTCCGGTGTCATGCCAGGCTGGAATTCTCTCAACACTCAAAAAAGTATTTGTGTCACTTATTTCTTCAATACAGTTTTGCCAGCAGGCTGTCGTGTAGCTCTTAGGTTCTTTTTGAGTGGGTGTCCTTTCAGGTAGATTTCAGAAAGCAGGGATTTGATTTTTACTTACTTTTATAGTGTTATTAACTAAACACTATTTTGGAATACAGAAACTTTTAGTTTATGTTCACGAATGGAGGCTAGTAAGTAGAGATGTACACACACACACACACACACACACACACACACAGAGTATTTCTCAGATTTTAGCATAAAATGTACTTTATTTTTGTGACAGGATCTTACTATGTAGCTCTTGCTGACCTGGAACTCACAGAGGTCTACTTGCTTCTGCCTCCCAAATGTAGAGATTAAAGTTGTACACTGCCTCATTCAGTAAGACTCTTAACATATGGAAGAGTAAAGTGGTATGGTGATCCTTAAACTTCAGCTGGGGCTGAGGAGGAACTTTTAACTAGATTCATAAAGCTACTACTAGTAATCTGTTAAACAAACACAGCAACAAAATGACTCCCAATGACACATTGCTGGAGCCATAGTTAAACACGTTACTCAGCCATCAACAGGGAAGTTTCTTCTTGCCATAGATGGTAGTGAACATAGAGACCCAAGCTTGACAATGTATACACCATGTAACCAGAACACACTCGGCCTTAAAGTGAATGTCTATAGCATTCTTCTTTTATGGTTCAGGTACCTATGCAGAAGGGGAGGAGGAAGGACTTTAGGAGCCTCAGGTGATAGATGACTCTAAAGAAGCATTGTTCCCTAGACAGAACAGGGCTGATGCACATACACGTGAACTCACAGAGACTGTGATAGCATACACAAAACACGAACAAGTCAGCCCAGATAAAATTCCAGCCCCAAGAAGCGAAAGCGAACACAAAGTATCATCCCTCCCAAAGAAACACTTTGCAATTAATTCTGGCTAAGACAGAGAAATTAATCTATTTTTTAAAAAAATATATAGATAAATAATCAAAGGATATATTCACTAGATTCCCATTACTCTTCACACATGACCTATAACACTGAAACTGTCTTTTCTTCAACTTACATATGGGAGAAATACAGGTATAAAGTGCTTATGAAATGTGCCTAAGACTGTATATACGAGTTGATAATCTCTATCTTCTGCCAGCTGCACGTCCATCAGACTTTCTTCTTTTAAGTGCACTAGACAAACTCTTTTCATGGGCATCTCCTCATTTTCATTTTCTTTTCAATCCCACCTATTTCAAAGGCTAATTTGTTGATAGCTTTTATTGAGTTATATGAGGGAAAGTGATACATGCATGTCCAGATGAGGATATAGAACAAACATGATTGGCTTGTCATAGGGAAGTAAAGGCTGCTTGAAACTACAGAAGGGGAACAATACAGAATGCACAAGTACTGTGAGATCCAAGCACAGAGGGCTAGAAAGGTCTCAATACCTTTGCAATAGGTGGTGACGGGGGGGATGGAGGAAGCAGAGTGAAGTTGCAAATTACAATATGCTAAGTGCAGAACAGTGGGAAAAAATGAATGACAGAATGGATTTCTCAGTCACATTAACTGAGGAGAGTTTATACCCTCTTTCTGTCACACCAATAAAATTGTGGGTCCCAAAACTATTAATATGCTTGCTCAATGTCAATGGTTAGAAAGCCACAGTTGGGAAAAGGTTTTAAACTGTAAATACCCAATTTGGTGAGAGAGATCCTTCCAGTTTTAGTCATTAGATTTTATTTCTGGGCCTATATGTCATTGCCAAAGGAATGAATTTGGGGTTCAGTTTCCGTGGTTTGTATTATACAAGCCCACAAGAGGACTCCTACGTAAGACTGGTCTTGGAAGCAGCCTCTCCTAGGGAAGGGTGGGGAGTAATGCCTCCTGTTCTTGTGCCAGGTACTTTTAATTGGGTCTCAAGAGAATTTCCTAGAAGTCAATGGCTGCTCCAGATCCCAGAAGGGAGAGAAGCCTGTGAAACAAGAGGAACTACTATTATTCCCAGGCCTCTTCTGACTTCTTTCAGATACTAAAGATGGAGCAGTTTGTATTAGGAAGCTAAAAGAGGGATTAAACTCAAAGAAAACAACAACAACAAAAACAACAACAACAACAACAGCAAAGCTAAAAGCTAATATTAGCCTATTCCAAATTTAAGTTTTTATTTTTTGCTAGGGAGGGGGTAGAGTTGGCTACTGTTGGTGACATTGTATAATTAATGGGATGTGGTTAATGAATAGATTAAACTCATTATGTTACAAGAATACAATGTAGTTTTGAAGGTGTTTGGACTTAGGTTGGATTCAAAGTGCGTCCTTGGGAACGCTTTGCTCCTTGCATTTGACGTAATGATTATGGACTGTTCTACTGAAAGCACTTTGTAGACAGACAGGAGTGGGTCTAAAGTCCTGTCTAAGAGTTAGCTATTTCACTTGGCATAGAGGTGCATCATGCCAAAATATATTGAGTGCTGAAGACCATAGTTATTATAGCTTAAAAGCTTTTTCAGATATTGATCTAAACCCTAGAGTGTCCCTCCTATTACAGACAGACAGAAGACTTCTGGAGTCAAGAAGGACGTGTACCAGGAAAAGGAAGATAAACATTGAGACTGTTTTTCTTTTCCTTCTTAATATGGAGTTTTTTGTTCTGACCAGGAATAAGTTGATAGGAATACTGCAAAATTGTATGGACAAGGACTGGTTGGGGACGTTCGTACATAAAGGTCCTGCCTCCTACGTCTTCTCTGTGCAGGAGGTGGGCAGATGGCAGGCCAGCTTGGGGGGATAATTGGAGAACAGAATGAGAGGACAGAGCGTGTGTATAATGCTAAGCTGAGATAACACATGCAGAAATCTCCAGCTCAGTGTCTGGCACAAAATAAGGACTAAAATGTTCATTTGGCGTTTCTATTGTTGCCGTCATATATATTCATTTTAGCTCAGCATTCAGAGTTATTTGATTCCTCTACCAAAAATCTTGACTTCACCTTCTAGCTAGTAGTTTATGGATCTGGACAATGCTGTACACATAGGTATTGTAAGCAACATTGACCCCGACACATCTCCCTGGGTTTCAGAAGAGTGCTAGACATGTGTCTTTGCAAACTCCCTTCCAGTTTTCTGAGGTATAAATCTGGGTTTCGCTGAGACTGATCCCCATGCCTTTCAGCAGCGCCAAGTTGCAGTTGGTCTTTAAAGGAGAAAATAGGAGAACATATTCCCTTCACAGACTCTTTCTCAATGGAGTGAGCCACAGGTATATTCTAGATAAAGTCTACGGGAAGAGACTGCTTTTTCCAAAGTCATAACACTAGTTAATGGCAGAGAAGGAATTAAATGCCAGTTCTTTTGACTTCTGAGTAAACACTTGCTTCCATCAGCATAAGAAGTATTTATCTCATGTCAAGGCTTCTCAGTAGCTTTCTCAGGCCAAGTAAACTGTAAGGTGGTCAAAACATAGGCTGAAAAGGGGAATCTTTCTTTGCAGGGCACTGGTGAGAGGTCATTATGATTAACTGAATGTTTATTATAATTTTTGCAGACCTGCTTGCTGACTGTCACAGCTGTGTGTGATTAAGGTCTCTCTCTGGTATCTCCTGGGACCAGGAAAACCTGACCCTATGACCACAGGTGTAGTTTTTCTTATACTGCAAATCAGTTCAGAGTGGATATCGTATATGCTTGGGGAGGCTAAGAAGCTGGGATAGATAGGGCAGCTTCACATCCTTGGAGTTCTGTAAGATTAAGTGTGGAAATATTCTGTCTTTGCTTATTTTCAGTCTGTTTTAGCCTCTGAAAATTTCAAATTCCAACCACAAAAGGCACAAGCCTGTTCTATTCTGTGAATGCTTTCAAGTCTGTGGAAGAGAGAGGACGTGATGAAATTCTCTTCATTAATTCTAAGCAATGATTGGAAGGCTTTTACTGGGGGAAATGAAGATTACACCAATCAAGAGGTAAAACAGTCAACAAGAACCAGTGCTTTTAATCATTAAAAAGATTTACCTTTGAAAGAATAAAGCAGTCGAGATTGTGGGTAGCTACCTTATGGAAGCTTTTCAAAACCACAGTGTCTATTCACTGGATTTTTCCAGTAAAGCTAATTAGCCCAAACTGTAGCTGCGGGTTGCTTTAGCTGTCTTCGACTTGAGTTTTATTATTTATTTTTTTTGTAAATACATTTAAAAGCTAATTACAATTCACCTGAGGCTCAGGCATAATACCTATGCAGGGCCATCCCATAGAATTATTTTCTCACACACCCAAAATTTTTAAAAGAAAGAATGTCAGAGGAAATATTATTTTGTAGACTCATTTGGGATATGTAACCTATTTTAACTCTTCAGTAGACAGGAAGGTGAGGCAAGCTCTGGCTGGAATTGAGTGCTCTGAGCTTCTACTGAGAGGATGGGGGTGTAGGGCTTGCTTCCAGATGTTTTGAAGTACCCTCTGCCCTGCGCTCATCAGTAGCTCTAACACAGTATGTAACGTAGCTGGCTGGTAAGCTGAAGATGGCCTGTTTGTGTTTACGGATTTGCAGAGGAGACCCAGCCACTGAAAATGATGCTTCTAACTGTCTGGGGAGGGTAGTGCTACTGGGAAGTTCCTTGGTCTTCTGAAAGCTATTTTAAGTTTAATGATCTTTTCTCTTATGTAGAAGCAGTGTGCCCAGGTAAGTATGAACATTCGCAGAGATCTGTCTGCTTTCTAGAAGAGGCCAAAGCTCATTTCATTTGTGTCCCGGTGAGGACAGAATAATCTTACTTGCTACAAATTAATGCTTGGTACCAGAGTCAAGGGATGAGGAAGTTTAGAAGACAGGCTTTGTATCCGTCCTATTGTCAGGAAACCAATAAGCAAGCCCCAGGACCCAACACCCAGGAAAATACACAGTGAGAAACGATGATGGATATGAAAAGCTTACTGCCCATGAGATAGATGCCGCATTACTACATTGTAACAAGGCAGTGTAGGACAAGGATTTACTGTTGAGAAGCTCTGCCTTGTATAAGCACAGACTATTTCATACAGTTAACTTTCTCCGAGGGGGAGTTTTACAAAACCAGGCTGTATTTATCAGCTCTATCTCTTTCTTCCCTGCAGGCTTCACCCTATAAGAGGGTATGTGGGTAAACTCAGGCTGGGAGACTGCTTGGCCATGGGAGGACCACCCGAGCTGTTTAGCCTGTGACCACTGCAGAGTCGCCCGCAAGAGCAAATAGGAGGAGGGCGAGTGGGGTAAGCTTTGAAGTTCAGGGGTGAGAAGACCAAAGCTATTTTGAGTTTGACCCAAGGTGGCTTATACTTAGTACAACCTCTGCCCCAATGTGTGGACACCGAAAACATCAGACTGCCTTGACTAAATAATAAAAAAAAGAAATAAAATATATAAATCAAAGAAAGGCTTATAGCATGGGTGTGCAATCATGCTTGTTCTTTTTTTTTTTTTCTTGCTGCTCTTTGATGTGGCGATGGCACAGTGTGAGGGTCGGTAACTGGTTTCATGTTTGGGAACACTGGGCCTCTTATAGCACCTGAATGGGAGGAGGAAATCCTGGCTACTCTTCCTGTTTGCAGGGATAAGGAGCTTCCTAAAAGTCCCAAGTGTCAATGCTAACTTGTCCAGCCTCAAAGAACAGCCATGTGCCCTGTGGTTCAGCATCATGTTGAAGGTTGCCAACTAACTCCACAGCCTCTGCTTACTATTTCTGTAATCTTGGAAAAATTGTCAAATAGATCTGATGCTACTGTCCCAAAGAAACTTAGTACATATTGTGCACAGTGGTCTAAGTGCAGTGAAAGGTTCTTAGGAATGCTTAACAAACATGGACATTTAGTCCTTGTAAGATATAATTACATATCTCACATATCTTTCATAATTACAGGATGCTTAATGTTCACTCCCAATTACGGTGTTGTTTCTAGTCATTTAGGTGACATACCACTGGGTAGAGTTGTTTCCAGAGAGTTCTCTTTAACTGAGGATGGAAACCCACCTCTGAAATGACTAATGGGCTGTGTGTCCAGGCAAAATAGAAGAGGAGAAAGAGAGTCTAAGTAGCTTGCTCTGCTTTCTGACTGGGACACACTCTGAGCAGCTGCTTGGACTTTCCCTGCAATGCTTCGTCTGCCATAATGGACTGTGTCCTCTCAAACCTTGAGCCAAAGCTAACCCTTCCTCTCTTAACTTGTACTTTGTAAGATATTTCCTAATGGCTATGAGGAAAGCAACCAATACAGTGGCTTTTTTTCCCCCTATTTAGCCCTTCTGGAGAATAACTCTTAGTATGTGGAAGTCACTGAAAGTCCAGCCAAGCTCAAGTCTAACCAAAGGGATCTGGTTTGGCTCTGTTTTCTAAACTCTGGGCCAGGCCATCAAAAAGGATTGAACACATATTGGGAGAAAAAAAATATTAAGTAATGAGGTGGGTGTGGCTGAAACCATGAAAAATCAGTGCCACAATATTATTATTGGTTTGGCTCTTCTTCCTTTATAAACATTAAGTAAGCTTTAGTAGCTCAGTTTCGGCCCCCTGGCAGATTCTTCATTTTTCTTCAAAATCTTGGGATATTAGGAAAAATTTTACACATTTTTGTGCACATATTTGCTGCCATGGATGAATCAGATGCACTTTATGTCTTTGCCTTGTACTGTTTGAGCAAGTCTAGGTCTTTAATCTAATAAATATTGAATTTTTCAAATCAAATGCTATGTGAGAATGAATTAGATAGGGAATAATGAAATGGCTTAGCCATACAGTATCGTAAGATTTGCCCTGTACTCTCTTCTTTTCTGAACATCTGTGTTTTTTGGAATTGGTGTTAGCTATCAGTAGATGCTTCTGGGTTCTTTTGAGAAATCAGAATATGTCAAAAAAAAAAAAAAACCTAGTGTGCTCCATAGATAAGAAGCATTGGGCTTATTTTTGGGGGCTTGAACCTATTCTAGGGACATGTACATCTTCTCTAGGTCAGTAACTAAAGGAATAGTTATGGAAAAGAGACAAAACAATGACCCTGACCTTGTAGAAAAGTGAGATCACCCTAACCATTGAAATAATCAAAGACAGAACAGAGGAGAGAATGAGAACATTCTCCCACTGAGGAACTGGAATAGGTGTGTGTGTGTGTGTGTGTGTGTGTGTGTGTGTGTGTGTGTGTGTGTGTGTGTGTGTGTGAGAGAGAGAGAGAGAGAGAGAGAGAGAGAGAGACAACAACATCAGCTCATGTTTGTTCTGCTTAGTGCTACATTTGGTGCTTGGTATTTGCTCAACTGTAATCATATCTAAAGAAAATCTCTTTCACTGATGACAAACACACACTAGGAAATTATTATTCATCCTTACTGGTCCTCAAATTATGAACAAATTAATACATTTTAAATATTTGTTCTTATTTTAATCCTCCCTGTTTACTGTTCACAGCATGTTTTAAAATAACTCTTGACAACAGAAAGAACCTTGTTATCTTAACAAGCTTCCCTTCTATAAGATCTACAGCTTAGCAAAAGTTTTTGTTTTTATTTATAGATATTTTACATATTAAGTAATTTGATAGTAGCCCAAACTATTAATTTTGTTTCTATTTAAAAAAACTGCCAGCACCAAATCCTCTTGCTGCCAGAGTAAGGGTACTCTGCCATTCCCTGGTCATACCAATGAAAGGAGTATTGCTCCCACAATTGCCAAAACGTAACCAGTGGGTCTTCTGACAAAGGACTTACATGATTCTCAGTTTAAAATGGTTGTCATGAAATAGTTGTCAGGATCATGACATTTGTCAGCAATCGTCCGTGAAAATTGCTGTGTTGCCAGACAGAGATTTCTTTCTTAACACTGTCCAGGCCACACTTTCTTCTGGGGTTGTATGTGGGACAAAAGGTAGATTCTATGTGTCAAGGTGAGTCTATTTTCCTTTCATGAAGCAAAATTAACGGTACATGGAAACAGAGCAAAAACCCAAGCGCTTTCCCAAAACCTTTAGACATGGCTCCACCCTCGTGTTCCTATGCATTACTGTGGGAGAATTATTTCCAAAATGTGTATTTCAACTGCCAACTAGTCACAAGTTGAAAGTCAAAGATTTCGGATGCTGCATAAAGTTGTATATTTTAAGCAGGTTTCCCAAAGGAACTAAACCTGTTAAAATGTTGCCCAGCTCTGGTACGTGTTTAAAGTTTCCAAATTTTATTTTTCAATGACTATTTTCATTAAATATATTCACCTCCTTCTGCACATACAAAATCATTTTAGTAGGACTCCTAACTACTACTATTAATTCAATGTATACTTACTGTTCCTCAAAATCTGGAAGGAACCCAAAGTTGCTGATAATCTCCTTGCAGAGATGGTAAAACCTCATGTCGAAGCTCCCTGAATTCAATGTATACTTAATGTTCCTCAAAATCTGGAGGGAACCCAAAGTTGCTGATAATCTCCTTGCAGAGATGGTAAAACTTCATATTGAAGCTCCCTGCATGTGATGCAGACTGACAAACTCAAAAGTCTTTGATTCCAATTTCAATAAAGTATCCACAATAAATATAGGCATATTGACTGAGAATAGACTAAAGACAGAAAGAATTACACATAATGATTGCAGAAGAGTGTGACAGGATATGGAATAACTGACTAGTTAACTCAACAGACATCAACCCCATCAACATCAGTGCATAAAGAATTAACATAGTTCTGGCAGAAATTTGGTTTGGGAATTTAAACCTTTCAAACCAAGATGTTAACCACCTCTTTTGCAGGACCAAGTGGCTCTTACTTTCCTCTTGGTAAAGGCCTCTATATATTGATGTTTGGTATTACAAGGATACAAAATCATAATTATCCAATAGAATGAGCTACCTCAGAGACTTTCTTTTGCTAGCAGTGAATATTATTCCTGTCTCTCCTGGAGTTTGATAATGTTTATCACTATGATTTATATTACATGATTCATATTTTTATGTATAGATGTCTGGAATGGTATGTTTAATTTTCCAGAGTAACAGTAACATATGATTTCTTAACAGTAAGATAAATCTTTGCAAAAGCAAGTGATAGGCATAGATAACCATAGGTTCCTGCACCCAAAATTTATTAAAATACAAGCATCCTTTTCATAATGCCTTCGGTAGACTTTTGTATTCATTGGAGCTTTGCAGTAGAAGGCTGTTGGTGCTTAAAGGTATGATCTATCTATCTATCATCAATCTATAATCTATCTATCTATCTATCTATCTATCTATCTATCTATCTATCTACCTATCTATCTATCTAGTCATCTATGTATTTGACTGTAGAACCCATGCTGTTTTAATTACTACATTATTACAGGAAGTTTAGCTTTTCTATGGAAAATAACCAAAGTAAGGATATTCCTGATTGGCATGGATCTGTTTGATATAGGCTAAAACCTACTTCATGAACACAGTGAAACACTTGCCAACAGACCTAGTTCATTGACTGAGAAGGATTACAAAGTCAGAAATGATGGCACCATAAAGGCCAAGGATATTTCCGAAATGTGAAGACGGTTCCAATGCTCTCCATTTTCCTTTAACTTTATTCTGTTGGATATGTGTATTTCCACCAGAACTTCTATTATCAACCACGACGTTTGTATAGCTTTACAGCTCAGAATTCAAATCCATACACCCTATCTGCAGGATCAATTTGACCAGTATCAAGTAAAACCACTTTTGATTGCAATGGAGTATCATGACTTAGTGGTAGCCAATGGCTCCTCTAGCCCTCCCGTTACTTCAGGGAATGTGGATCTCAAGTTCTATATGAAATTAGAATTCTGAGCTATCACCTCTGAGTTATTATCACAACTTTAAGGAAATAACTCTGATGAAAGAAAGTCCATCTTTACTTAACGGTTTCCAGGAAAACAGAAGGTGATATTGGAAGGTGACTTCTTCACTTTGCAGGTGCTTGTCACTTAGGCTAGCCTGGTTGTACCCAGGTCTCAGTGCAGGTAAGGTGGGTGTTTAAATTAGCGATGTAGCAGTAGCGTTCAATATCCCAAGTGAAATGTACTAAGAGACGGACAGTGGTGTTTCCAGAAGTAAGGAATCTCGTTCATATAAGAGAGTTCTTACAGTGCCCAGAAAACAATTCATTGTAACTAGGAGGGATGTATTATACACAGGCATGATCTGTCTGATTGGCTTTGCCTACATGTATGTGAGAATATAGAATAACACTAAGACAGTTTTATATTAAGTTGTCATACTCAGAAAGTAAGAAGTTTATCGTGTATGGGTTTTGAGAACCCATTCAGGTAGTATTGGGATGAAATTAATTTTATTATATAGTATTTTAAAATTGCAACATGATAAAACAGATTATGAGAGGATGAGTATAGTCAATGTGCTCTACTTCAGCTGTAAAATTTGTATGAAAAAATAATCAGATACTGATTCTTGATTTACTGAAATGTTCAAAATAGCTAACTGAAAGGTTTTTGATATTTTCTGGATAGATTTGATTTAGTAAAACTCGGTTTTGAAACCTCCTGTTCCATGCCATGGAATATATCATTGAATTTAAATTTCTACTGCTTCTAAGCACAAAATAAATCACATTTCATATTTTAAGGAATTGTTTTAATCTTTTATAACAGTATGCATCTTTCAGGATCTGAAGAATAAATAGAAGAAAAAGAAAAAGATTTACATTTTGAATGTCAGATGTGAATATTTTCAATCTTTTATATATTTTTTCTTTCTCAACCAATTATACTTATAGACAAACTGGAAAATTGTACTTGTACCTGTTTTTATTGAAATTGTTTACAACGTTTTTCTATTTTTTGGTTAATTTTGTTGTTTGAGAATTTCATACATGTGTATAATATATTTCAGTTACTAATTCTCCCCGTATATTCTTTTCTCCCTTTCATTCCTATCGGCATCTCATCCTTGTTACCGTCTCTTCCCAGACACACGACTTTGGTTTTGTTTTGTGACCAGTCCATTCATCTTTACCAAGGTTATTTGTATGACCATGGGATATTTAAAAAATGTGTCTATTAGAAAAGTAGTTAAGAAATTTTGAAAAGGTAAAATCTTTGTTTTCCTCCTTCTCATAAATGAAACGTTGTCACTCTTTCACAAACACCCACACAAGGAAAATGGTGAAGGAGAAATGCTTACAAGACACAGAAAACAAAGCGAGATGAGTGGATGTATTAAATGTCCTCAGAATTCATGGAATGGCTTTTGCTTTTATTTTATTTTATTGCTGGTGCAACCCAAGGGAACTCCTGCAAGGTTACTTTCTATATGTTAGTGAGCTAAAGACGAGAGTGATATACACTTACCTTCTATAAGGTAATGAGCTAAGTACAAGACTAATCCTTTCTGAGATTCATGCCCCTCCCAGTCCTGGACTTTAGAGGGATCAAAACAAGTACTCATCCCTTCGATACCACAGTATCTCAGAAGTAAAGGCGATTTTTCATTAATGTTTAGTTTCTAATGTGTGGCAGGAAGAACACAGACATGGAAGGGGATATTGATAAGCACCTATCAATAATGGGATAGTTCCTTGATTTCAAACATCTCCTAAATTACTTTTTATATTCAGTTTTGGACAAAAGGATAAAAGTGGCTTTTAAAGCAAGATGTATTTATTCTATTAAAATTCAATACTTTTTTGACTATGGAGTTATCATTTACTAATTCTGGAGTAGGTCACATATTAACTTATAAATTCAGAAACATGGTCCAAATTACTCGTGACTCTTTATTATTGGCTGGAGTATATACTAAAGTGTTTCTGTGCCTGTGCTATACTGATTGGAAAAAAAAAGATTTCATATTATAATTTCACATCTTGGTTTTAAATAATTTGCTTAATTAATTGAGAGTATTTCACCTATATCCAGATGCATAATAAAAACTGTAAATATTCTAGAAGATGAAAAGCAAAGTACATCCGTTATTAATATTTGGATTTTCCTAGAGTTTCTCAAGTTTTAACTTTAGGCAAATGGGCACTGACCCAATAGCTTGGCTTTAAACTATATCTGCAGGTTATTTTTATCCGTTTGGCCTTCAGTGATCACATCCATATTTGTGCTTTCTGAAGTCTTCAGCAAAATGCCTCACAGATACTCTGTACTCGAAGCTAATATCAGGGTTGCCTTTTTTAAACATTGCAAATTTTACCTCAAGTGCTACGCCATAAATTTACGAGGAAAAAAATTTATTAAATTATAACTGAGGGGAGCTGATTTTTTAACCTAGCAAACAAAAAAATCCTTCATGTAAGGCTATAAAACCCAAATTATTTACCAAAGAGACCTTTCCTGTCTCCCAGGTAAACACTTACAGTGTGTAGACTTGTGTAAATACATATTTAGGAGTGGCTAAATATGGCAAGGTATTTTTAAAGGCATATTTGCAGAGCTGAATACACATGCTGGCGTTCTTGGTGTGTCGGGGCTGTACACACTGCTCTGCTGTCTATTCAGAGTCCCAGCAGGACTGCGGCGGCGTATGCTGGATACAGGGGTGGGATTTAAACATTCATTTCTAAGCAAATGGCTAAGGACAGGTCCTTAATTGTGTGAAAAGTGTGAAAAGTTTCAACTAAGGAAGATCGGGGTTTTCTCTTTTCAGCGTGACCAGAGGAAGATTGCTCAGAAACTCGGGAAGCATCCAGGAATGTCAAGCTGCTTTCTGAGCCTATTCTCTATAAAAACAATTATTTCATTTCAGCTCAGAATAGCACATTACAGAAGACTCAGGGAGTCTCCGCGGTAAATGTGGTCAAATGGGACGTTTTTGCTTATAGAGAAACTACCATTAAGACATCAGCTGCTGAGAACGTGGGGCAATGTAGGTTGCTACTGAGGCAGTGACAGGAAGCAGCCTGTGACAATGTCGCGAAACTGTCCAGAAGACACATTGGGTCTCTGTGTGTCATCTTGTGGAGTTTTTTTTCCTTTTCCTTAAAGAGAAAAGGAATGGGTTGAGGAAAGAGAGTGGGAGAGTGTTGGCTGCATGAGAGGGCCCTACTTATGTTTCTTTCCCTTCTCCTTGTCCCTCAGAATGAATATGGATCAAACACCGTAGGAGAATTTCAGATGGGGAGTCTGAGAGTCTAAATAAACTGTAAAGCTTTAGGTACCCCAGAAGCCCTTGGGTAAGGAATCTAAAGGCTGCTTTTATTTCCTTTCTAATGTTGTATGCCACTATTTCTAAAGTTTCTCACTACCCTCCGATGGGACAATTTAAAAATCGTTTTACACTAAGCCGTATGGGGACAAAGGATATTTATTCAGTCAAATAATTTCTCCATTAAAATGTATCTTGAGCTGAATTTTTGACTTCACAAAGATGTTCATTATATGAATCCGTTTTTTTTTTTAAATGATACAAATATCTCAAAGTTTGCTTAAATATTTTAGGCTGTAAAAGTGACAGTGTCTTACTAACTTAAAAAATTCATTGTGACAGAGTTGTAAGGGCTCTGGACTGGAGGAATGTCAAACACACGCGCTGATGTGGTGCTCCTTTAAGTCTCACGGAGCACTCCATACACAGCAGTACCGACTGCTGAGAAACAAGCTTTGCCAGCAAGTGACAACCTTCGTTCTTGCCCCCATAGGTCTGAGCAGGTATAGTGCCATTTTTATTGGTTTCTTCCTCTCTTGACTTTATTCTGTGAGCTAAGTATCTCATTTCCATGTAAACTTCCAGCGGGAACACAAATCGCTGACACCACATCTACTGACAGCAACGCCACAACATAAATTACCCCGAGAAAATGCTGCTTTGCCTGGGCGGGGGCACAACAGAGGGAACTAAGCTAGATAAAAAGCCACTGTGCCGCTGCCCAGGCTCCAGCCCCGTCCCGCTGACCACTGATAAAATTTATCACTGGGCCACATACGGGAAGGCAGCTGAAAGAGAAGTCGCCTGTGGTAAAACGTGTAACAGCAAACAGCTAATAGAGCATTGCTACTTTATTGGAAAACAGTATCTCACGCTTTGCTCTTCCAGCCCCAGGGTGGGAACCGGCTCCTGGACCTGTAGAATAGTAACGTGCATCCCTAAGAGCTCACGGTGCAGCTCCTCCATCCAGTGTCCCTAACCACAGAGAGGCGTGGTTACCCAGCCAGGTAAAACTCAATCTGAATCTTCGTCCTAGTACAGAGTTTGCTGGGATACAATGCCAACCAGGAACTTTGTAAAGAACAGTCCTGTACATCTTCAGATAATTATTTTTGTCATGATTCTGGTCGGGCTTATTTGAAAATAAAAATACTTGAGTTGTACAAATGAATTCTCACTCACATGACAATTAGATTCTTTGTTCTTGAGTTAGGATTGCTCATTGTTTCAGATTTGGAAGTTGGGAAAGTTTACACTGGCTTTGAAGTCACCGTTTAGAATGGTTTTAAAATAAACGTGGTCAGGATATCAGAGGAGTTTACTCTTTTTTATCCCCTCCACTGCCTGTATCCCATACCTAAGACACCTATCGATACACACGCAGGGTGCAATGGCACACGCCACTCTCCATTACCATGGACCCGAGTGATGCCGATTTCTGCGCGTGCGCTGAGGAGGATACTTTGGGCAGACTACCTTCAGCTGATGCCAGGAGTGTATATTAAAGGTTACTTCACGCTGAATGTGAGAACGTAGTTAGGAGATTGGAATTTTAACTTCCTGCTATCAACTTCAGTCTCAGAATTCCATAAAAACCTCTTATGTCCAAGCCCATTCTGTCGACACACTGATATTTACCCGGTCTCAAAACTACTTACGTACCTTGTCTTTTTTTTTTAACCCGTTATGTTTAATGTTTTCTACATGTAATCTGAAGTGTCACTTTGTTTGCTAAATATACCTTGTTCATGTCATAAAGAATGTAATTTAAATAACTAATTCTTCAGACTGTGGTAAATCAGAATACCACTGTCTATCCACTGCCTAGAATATGCTAGGAATTATTTAGGGAGTTTCTATAAGTTAGCTAATGTGTAACCTTACAAATCCTCTTAGTTTATTTGATGAAGATGACGTTTCAATTTACATGTAGCTGGTCAACACCTTCATTGGAATACACTACTATGAATTGCATATGAAGATGACTGTTATTTTTCAAGATTTCAAACTTATGGAAAGCACAAAAAGCCTTTGATTTTGACCTCCACTGACAGAATGGACTCATATGGAAACGATGTTGAGCTGTGGAATGCATGCTTTCTTTCATGACTAACAAAGGGATGTTCAAAAGTCATTAACCCTTTCGTATGCTGTATGCTTCTAATGTAAACACAGTGATTTAACAGTGAAAGAAAAGCAGGGGGCCAGTTGTGCTTATGGGTTCCTTAAATGTTTGAAGAAACTTCTTATAAAAGGATCAAAAATGAAGAGAAAAAAAAAGAAGGAAAAAAATTGCACATTTCTGTTAAAACACAGGGCCAAGTCACCAGAGTCCCCTTCAGTCTCTGGCATTGATTTTGCTACTGTAGTCAAGAGTACAATGCAATTGAAAAATAGTTTCTTTATATAAATTGACAAAGCAACCCAAGGAAGAAAAAGAAAAATAGGTAATGAATCTGCAGAGAATGCCTATTATGATAGAGTCAGCATCAGCTGACTCCGGAGCCCTGATCAATGTGCTCGCCCGTGTCTCTGAGAGTCTCTGTTTCGAAATGGAAGAGGAAACGGATGATGGAACACTTAGCTGTTGTGAGCCAAAATAGATTATTAATCGTCTATAAGGAGCGAGCAATGTAGACTTTGGGGTGCCTACTTTCTGATTGCAAGGCTCATTTTTAGGAAAAGAGAGTCACACATTATAAGAAGTAAAACCAATTTATAGTCTTGACCAAAAGGGTCTGATAGGTAAGATTGATGGTTATTGCCGAAGGCGCTGAGAGGGGATTGCTCTTTCACTAACAGGAAAGGCAAATGAAGGCCAGGGGCCAGCAGATCTGACAGCCAAGTCCTGTCTCTCTGAAGCTAACGTCTAAACAGGGTTTTCCCTCTCCCTTCATTCACATGTTCATGCTTTTACATCCTTCAGTTTCTTGTTTGAATACTCATTATTTTAATATTTGAGCCAGAAGAGAAAATGGCAGAGGACTGAATGGACATGTGTGTTCAGGGGGGAACCTTCAATAAGCAGCAAAATGCTCCTGGTGATCCTTTTTACTGAGCCCCTAATTAACCCTCTGGAATCAGGAACGGGATAAACCCTCGTTCTTCATGGGTCCTATTAGTAGATGCACATTGGATGACTGCAGTGGAATGTAGCTAAGGGATTTAGGGAAAGATATTACTTGGACACACTAGCAAGTTTTTTGCATCTAAGAGGAGGTAGCTTAAGGCCAATAGAAAGAAGAGCAGAAATGATAGTACTGTAAAAAAACACAGGCTTAGAAGTATTAGGAAAAATATAAGCACAGACAGGATGCAAGTATTTATAGTTTAGTTTTTATGAACATTATAATAATATCATCTATTCCTTTAACTCTTTCACTTAAGAATATCCACGTAATAACAAACTCTGTAAATAAAAATAAGGAAAAATGTCCTCCTCACTTACCCCTCCCCTAACATTTTTAATATTCTGAGAATATACTGACCCATTATTACTTGGAGGTTTGCCTCTTATTGAGAAACTTGAAACATCTGATGTAAGCACAGAGAGTCAGACCAGAGAGGCCTCTTGTTCTTCTTTAATTTGGGAAAGATAACCTTTGAAAATCAGATACCCAATGCTAAAATGAGGCCTGCAGCCCAGCACAGGTCCTCATCTGTCTCTTGGCAGTATAAGGAACTACAACCTTGGTCTGAGGTAACAAGACAGACTTCACAGAGTTGAGAGGTTTGGAATGCTTCCCTTAAGGAATCTCAGGGTTGTCCCAGAACAATGTAACCTCATTTTGACATGACCAATGTACTTATCAGAAGTATCAGAATATTGGAAACAAACTTATTTTTTCTAAAAAAATTAACTCAAATGAGTATGATTATGACTTCTGTGGTTAAAACCAAGTCCTTGTATTTCCTAGTTCCTTGTCAGTTGTATACAGGCTCCCTTACACTATTCTTTATCTAAAAGGAAAATAGCATGTGTTTGGCTAATAACCTGATGATAAAGTACATGGTGCTGTCACTGGGAATTTTGGTTATGGAAAAAAAGGGAAATTGTGGCTTAAGAAAAATATTGAGACAACCAAAACAAGAATTTGTATTTTCCTTTGAAAGTAAGACTTGCAAAATTTTAAGTTTTTGCTGGGTCAAAAAGTGAACTCAGGAATTTACACGCATTAGTTGTCCAAATCCCAATTCTGCACTTAAATGAAGAGGCTGAAAGTGGACCTCCAAATTGGTAATTGGATTGAGAGTGGCAGCCTAACTAATGTGTTCTAAACATCTACAAATTACGTTTATCATGATTTAAATTTTTATTGTAGTGTTTACTCTATTTCAGAGATCATTCTGTTAAATGATTTTAAAATAGATATCTAGACAGTCTTATCCTGTTATTTACACATGGTAGTGTGACACATCATGAATATAACACCTACTTTAATCTAATCTTAGCATGCTATCAAGTACTAGTAGGAATGACTATGACTACTCACTATTTCCCAAGTACTGGAAAAGGAAAAATCATGGGTGATTCCTTTTTTATACCATATTGTCTAGAAATGGTTTACAGATGTTCTAGAAACCCAACTTAATAGACAATTTATTATTTAACTACCTTCTCATATTTGAGCAGAGTGTCAACGTATCAAGGCTTTATAAAAGCATTTCTGAATGAGTGATGTTCTAAACTGAGATATGTAATAAAAACTTCCTAAAGACAGTCGTATTTGCTATTCCAGTTACTACATTGGAAAAACTGGGGGAATCTAGTTGGAATGATTCTTGAAGTATCTATGATCAGATTTACATTTCAATTTTAGGCTTATTAGGCCAAAATAAATACAACTATTATCTTGAAAACAGCATGTTACTGTAAGGTTTTCCATGTTGTCATCATGGCCACCTGAATTCCACAATGTATTCTCAAGGAAGACACTCTGAGCCACTCAGTCCTCCTGGGATATGACGTATTTGTAACCATATAGATTGCACCTTAGAAGCAAATCCTCTGCAGGCAAAGCTGATTGGATTCTGATAGAATCCAAGATACACTGCTAAAAAGGGTTCTGCTTACTTCATTTTTAAACATTTACTTATTCACTTTACATCCTGCTGGTCCCTCCTCCTGGTCACCCCCTCCCACAATTACTTCCCCCCATCCCCCTCACCTTCTCCTCTGAGAGCCCCCTCCTCCAGTACATTAAGTCTCTCTGGGGCTAGGCACATCCTCTCCCACTGAGGCCTGACAAGGCAGCCCAGCTAGAAGAAATATTCCACAGGCAAGCAACAGCTTTTGGGATAGCCTCTGCTCTGGTTGTTCTGAACTGATGTGAAGACCAAGCTACACATATGTTACATATGAGCGGCAAGACCTAAGTTAATCTATGTATATTCTTTGGCTGTTAGTTGAGTTTCTGAGAGCACCAAGGGTCCAAGGTAGTTGACTCTGTTGGTCTTACTGTGGAGTTCCTATCCCCTTTGAGGTCCAAATTTCCTATTCTTCCATAAGAAAGAGTTTCCAAGCACTATCCACCGTTTGGCTGTGGATCTCTCCCTCTGTCTGAGTCAGCTTCTTGGTGGAGCCTCTCAGAGGACAGCCATGCTACACTCCTGTCTGCAAACTACAGAGTGTCATTAATAGTGTCAGGGATTGGTTCTTGACCATAGGACGGGTCTAAAGTTGGGCCAGTTATTGGTTGGCCATTCCCTGAGTCTCTGTTTCATTTCCCCATTCCTGCATTTCTTGTAGACAGGAGAAGTTTTGGGTCAAAACTTTATTAACTCTTTCTGTTCATTCAAAATTCCTCAACCCATTTCATTTTTAGATCATTTTCTTTTTTATGAATACTTTTATGTTTTGGGAATAATATAATTGTGTAACTTTCCCTTTTCTGGTCTCTCTCTCTCTCTCTCTCTCTCTCTCTCTCTCTCTCTCTCTCTCTGTGTGTGTGTGTGTGTGTGTGTGTAGGATCATCTTAAAATTCATGGCTTCTTTTTATTGATTGATATTACATGAGTATATGCATTCCTAAATATATAAACACTGCTTAGTCTGTATGTTACATATATGTTGAAACTTCAGTTGAAACTGAGGAGGACTGACTGTTCTCAGCACTCTAGAGTTGCCTGTGTTTCTTTGTACGGATGGGATTGAGACCTCGCGGCCTTTCTCATGTACTTCGGCATGTCTACTGATGTTGTTCTTGTTCAGCTGATGGCGAGGGCATCTTATTGGTGAGACATTCCGGGTAGCCTCAGTCATTTCTAGGAGACACAATCCCACAGAAAACTCCTATTCCTCTGGATCTGACACCCTTTCTCTGTTCCCTCTTTCAGAACATTCCCTGAGCCTTAAGTGGGGGACTTTTACAAAAGCACCCTCAACTGGACCCAACTGTTCAGATCCACAAGCCCATGGGGAACCCTTCTTACTCAAACCATAACATTACTCTTACTTGTTTTCTTCTCATCTGAGCACTACAAGACTGTGTTACTGTTTTTCCACTTCCAGTCCTAACTTTAGCTCTCTACATAGAAGATATTTGATAGTTCTTCCGAGTAAACCCTAAACATGTTTGTTCATAGCTTCAAAATATCCAGTCCCACGCATAGTCTTTTCCAAGGATTCACCTGATTTCACTTCTGTCTTTGTTTGTAGCATCTCTCTCCATAGATTTTATGCCTTCTCGGCATTTGCACAGATTGCTTGCTTTGCTTACAAATCTGCAGTTCTCCACCCTTCTCTGGCTTAGTTGATACTTAATGTATTAATGCTCATCCTGGACTTTAATGCTCATAGGAATCCTGCACAGGCATTTCTTCCTTTTCAACATGTCTTGACATATCTCAGAGAAATTTAATATTTCTGTTATTAGTGATTATATTTGTTTGTATTTAATCTCTTTGCAATTTTTCATTTATTCCTCTGTCCATACTAGACAGTAAATAAGGTAAATTATTCTATTGGCATTTCTGAGAGTTTCCTCCAAAGTATTTAGCTTAATATTTGCAATTTAAAATGCAAAGGAAAAAGCAAATTGATGCATGTTTATTAGGCTATGAGACTGGCAATCGAAATTAACTGAAGAAAAAGTCTCATTCTCTGGTTTTGGTTTGTTTGTTTTTGTTTGTTAAGTAGGAAATTTTGGATGCTATTAAAATACTAGCACAAATGGGGATCGTAGAGTACCTACAGGAAGTGAGATGCTAAGGAGTAGAATCATGTTGTCTGGGATGAGTCCCATCTAAGGATGGCTGAACTGCACACATCTTTAGGGTTTGGGAAGCAACTCAAGCTTTCTTAGCCACAACAATATATACTGTGTTTTCTGTAGCCAGTTCATCGTAGTAGCCATACAGTTGAAAGGCTTCCACCTTTACATCTGAAGGGAAAGTATTCCTTTCCCACTCTTGTTCCTATGAAGGTTTTGAAATGTGTGGCATTGTTTTCTTCCTTTGCCTTTTGCCTCTGTCTTTAAAATAAGATACAATCTATTTCTATTTCTCCACAAAAGCAAATCTATATAATGAATATAGACTTTCCAATTCCATGATGTATAATTTTCATTTGGAACAAGGGTCCCCACACAGCCTATAAACTAATAGCATTTCTGTTTAGTTCATTTACTATTTCAACTGGTTTTATTTTGACTGTTTCAGTTTGTAACCACTCATATGAAACAGGTTCATTTCTATGGTTTTATAAAAGTATTTTCCTAAGAGACCCCTTAACCTTTCTATTCTTTTACATTCCCTTTCTTTTTGAACCAAGTCAAATATGGAATACCAATTTTTATCATTAAATATTTTTGAAGAGAATGATTTAAAGGAATGCAAGACATATTTTTCTCCATTCCACAGGTAGTTTCACACTAAAAGCTTTCCATTGTTTTTCATTTCTATTATCTTCATTAAGACTATTCCATAATTTAAAAACCCATATTACATTTAAAAGGTAAAAATGTACCTCCATACCTGTACATTTACATGGACATGCATACACAGACCTTTGTGCCTCCATACAGGTATAGAGATATAAAATATAATTATAAATTTATGTGTTTGTATATGTGAATATATTAAATGTATAATGATACTATAAGTTTTGTGTTTATCTGTGTGCATATGTATCATATGATGAAAATTGAATTTCAAGACCTCATATATGCTATGGAAGTATTCTATATAAATATAAATATATAAGTGTGTGTATGTGTGTGTGTATTTGTATTCTCTCTCTCTCTCTCTCTATATATATATATATATATTCCAAAACATGTATAAATTCTTATTTCTACTGCAATATTTTAAATTTACACACACACACACGCATGTACACAGGCACACACACATGTACACACACACATCTGTAAATATGGCAAGAAAATAAAGGTTGATAACCAAACTATCAGGATACAATCTATAGAATCACAAAGGTGAGGTATAGAGTAAAGTACTATGAGAGCTGGGCAGAAAGATTGCTTTAGAAAAGGAAAATAGAATAGATAGTTATGAATGAGTAGACAAAGTCAAAATGGGAGGATAAGTTGAGAGAGGAATGGAAGAAAAGAAAGGAGGAAATATGAGGAGAGACAGATAAATCAAAGGCCATTCGAAGTGTAATGTGGAAAGCTAATGTAGGAGAAGCTCTCTAAAATATATGACAGTGATGTAAAGGAAACTGGCAAATAATGGGGAGACAGGAGTCCCATACGGCCTCCTCTATCACCAAATGAAGTATCCATTATTATGACTGGGTCTGTGTAATTGAGCTTTTGGCAAAAGGAGTCCCAAGGGAAATCTCTAAACATTCTAGACCGTGGCCAAGACAGAATGTGGTTGTTCTCTCCATACCGACAGCAAGGTCCCATTGCCAAAGACAACACCTACACAGCTCACAGCACAAGAAGAAGTGCATAGATAGATCTCTCCCCCGTATGTGTTAGTACCTTTGGTACAGGATTGTGCTTGCACACTACCAAAGGAGAAGTGGAAACCCCAAGCCAGACACAAATCCTCTGATCTACAATGGTGGGACATCTGCAAGATATTCTAGGGCAATGGTGCCATAAATCTTGAGGGAATAACCAACCGACGTCCGATTTGACTTAAGGCCTACTCCATGAGATGGAACTCACGGCAGTCACTGCTTGAGTAACCAAGAACCTCAGTCTAGATAGACCTGCGACTTAGAGTAAAACCAAGTACTATTGCCCTACAAAACTAAACAAAACCCAAAACACACAGCAGTAAAATTCTTCTTATTGACCTTCTTCTACACTCATGTATCAGTGCCTTGCTCAGTCATCATCAGAGAAGCTTCCTCCTGCATCAGATGGAATAAATACAGAGAGCGGAATCAGACATTATGCAGAGAGGGAGACACCTTGGAACACAAAGGTCTAGTTGGGATGTCTCCATTAAATCTGTTCTTCAGAGCTCAGAGAACCCTATGGAAGAGGGGGTGGAATGAGTATTAGAGCCAGAGAGGATAGAGGACACTAAAAGAACATGGCTGTCTAAAGCAACACAATCACTTCACAGAGGTTGGGGCAACAAGCACAGACCCGCATGTGTCTATACTAAGTGTGGTCTTAGAGCTGAAACAAGTAGACGCATGCCCTCATCCCTAATTCCGAAGCAATTTCTAATTAATAACCAGCTGTAAACGAAAATTTAGCTTTCTCTATGAGTGTTAAAGTGGAGAAACCAACTACTCTTAATGGTAAAACATATGGCAGCAGTGTATGGCCAAGAGAAAATGAATATACTGACATTTTTGGATATTTCTTCCCTTGTAATGTCAAGTCAGGGCTTTTCGTCTTTATCTTACTTTATTTCTGTAAGGTGCTGATGGTTGTGATGCTTTTTGATCACAAATCTGAGTGTCCATACGCTAAGATCATAGTCCCCAACTGTATCTTGATCAATCAATAAAGAAGTCAGTGGCCAATGGCTGAAAGGAAAGAAAGAGGCAGGAATTCTAGGTTCCTGCAGGCTAGGAGAGAGCAGAGGGCAGGAAGAAGAAAACTGAGCTCCTTGATGCAGGAGAGAAGGGAACAGACTCAGAGCTGTTGGGGAGATCTTCCAAAATGTAGGCAGAAAGGGAAAGTGGCCTACTGAACGGGCAGCCCATAAGTGTCGTCAGCAGCAAGACCGATGGGCTTCACGGAAGGTACCTGGCAACTAAGCTGAGGGCAGATTTAGAGATGTTGAGCTAGGAGTAAAAGTAAGGGCACCCTAGCACCAGGAAGCTTAGAAGAGCCTAGCCAATGAGCCACTAGGGCAGGTTACAAACGAACTAATGTTGTGTCCTTCATTGGTGGATCTGAGGTAGCACCTGGGCAGGTTTTTGCCTCCTACTCACTGGGAGCTCAAAGCAGTGCAGCCAAAACTCTCTGCTACAAATTTAATTTAATTTAATTTAATATATTTTTCTTTTCTCCTTTTCTCCTAAAGGTGCTTTACATATATATTATGGCTTGCAGTCTAGTGCTTTTATGGGATTCATGAGTGCGTGAATGATTGGGTGTCTGCATCTATATCTGTTTCCTGGTCTTTTTTATGGTTTGTTTGATTCATACTATTCTGATGTGTCTGCTCTTGTCTATTCTGATTATATTATATTTTATTTTATTATACTTTAGAAGTCTGTTTGTTTCCTAATGATAGACAGAAAGGGTGGGTCTAGATGGAAGGAGGGAAATAGAAGAAAGGAAAGCTGTAATCAAGTTATATGAGAAAAAAAATCTGTTTAATAGAAGGAAAACATGACTTACTATATTTTAAGGAAGTCCAATGTTCTATGCTCTGTGTAACAAAGAAACTAAAATTTTAACACAACATATCAGTGGTTCTTTCAGGTAATAGTATCTAAAATGAACACACTTGCTTGTAAGGCATCGTCTTTGTCTCTCATTATGGTGTCCAAATATGTCTTCTAAATCACAGAATCTGCTTAATGTGTCTTGGGGAGTAAATGTTTTTAATTTACAAATGATGTGTACCTCTCCCTCTTCCTCTGCCTCTCCCTCTCCCCCTCTCCCTCTTTTCCCCTCTCCCTCCCTCCCCTTCCCTACACACACACACACACACACACACACACACACACACACACACATATATATCAAAATTTGTTTGCATTGTGAAGTTACATTCTTTGACTAACATAACTCTTTGAAGAGATTGTCCTATCATTCATTTACTGCACAGTATCATTTTGGTGCTTTATTTTGTGATTACACATTTTTATTATTTAGAATGAGTGTGTGTGTGTGTGTGTGTGTGTGTGTGTAGCAGAGGACAACTTTCAAAAGTTGCTTCTCTCTTTCTGCCTTGTAGGCTCTGGGTATTGCACTCTTGGACTCAGATTATCAGATTTAGACAGCAATGGCTTTATCTGCTAAGTCACCTTACACCCCCTTCCCCCACAATTTATTTGTTGGTTTTGTTTTGTTTTTGTTTTTTAACTTTTTTAAATCTTTTTTATCTTTTCACTAAAGTCTAAATTCAGTGGCGAACCACAGCAAAATTTCTGGGTTCTAGAATATATGTCCAAACAAAAGTGCCATGAATCATAAAAATCACTATCAAACTTAATATTAACATTTTTATAACATAATTTAAGGGAAATGCCACTCTTACTATATATACTTATGTGAACTTTAACTGTGTAGAAATGAAAGTTTGTCTAAATATTATACATTCCATTAAGGAGCTGGGCAAATCCTGAATGTCCAGAACCTTGATGATCTTAATTTTTCTTTATGGTTTTCCTACATTTCTACACATAGAAGTAAGAACTGTATATATATAATATATATATATATATATACATATATATATGTGTGTTTGTGTGTATAAATGTGTGTATGTGTGTGTATGATGTTATATATATAATATATAACTGTTTTATATATACATATATGTATTTCTAGCATATACCAATACTTGAATATCAATAATAAAATGCCTAGACATAATAAGCAATCAATATGTTCCATGGGTTGAATAAATTGTATATTAAATATATGGCTTGGGGGGTAGTTTTTCAGTTGTTTAGAATGTGGCATTAAGACTCCAATCTGAATGTTCTTGTGGGTTTCTTATCAGAGGGTGACCTTCAGGGGGCCATAGATCACAGGAAGCAGAAAATATCCATCCAGGGGGTAACAATAGCAAGGAATTTCAGGGAGGTTGGCCGGAGACACAGTATGTTAATGCTGTGGTGTGTTACATGATGTAAGGAAGGTTTTGGTAAATATGGCTTGTGCTATTGTCATTACTAAATTAGAAAACAAGGAAGCTTTAACAAAATGCTTTCCACCTAAAACATTAACTCCCTAAATAATATTTAGTCTTCCTAGCTAAATTTGAGAAGAACTGAGATAAGAGGTTGCATTGTACAGTTCTCTGTGAGTTCTCAATTCTTACTAGCGACAGATTGGGGAAAAACATGTTAGAAAAGTCAGATTTTGAGGCTGTATGTAAATTTTTGGAAAAGTAGTGGTGATAAAAGCTTTATTCTTCTGAACATAACATACAGGAAAACATTTTGAGACTCGGGATAGCAATACAGGCGTGTCTGCAAGCCAAGCCGCTCTCTGTGACACATTGTCCTTGCTCTCTAAAGTAGGCCTCATCTCACTTCTAATGTGTGAAAGGGGAGATTATTCAACACCGTGGTAGACACAGTTTTGTTCTCAAGAACACTGCGATATCATTAATCTTCTGGCATGACTGCAGACGGGTTATGTGAATGCTAGTCTTTTGCAAGGCTATAAATAAAGTTTAGAGAGAAAAAGAGACAGAAAGAAAAGATGTTTTCCTGGAGCTTCTATTGCACAGTACGGTCCACATTAAGGGTGCAGTAACTTACCAGTAATAACACTTTTAAAATCCTCTTTATGGGTTTTCAACATCTGTCTAGAAAAAACCCTGGCTAAAAATAGAATCCGGTTTTAAAGCACATCTTTCTCAGACTGTGTCATACCAAGCCTGTCCTCACTGGACGGTCCCACATGACTATTTAGTTTCTTTATAAAAGAGCCATGCTTTATCACGTATTTTACATGCTAAGCAACCCTCAAAATTACTGCCATAAATATTTGTATACTGGGACACGTGTCTATGTGTGTGCATGTGTATGTGGAGGAAATCACTCAGGACAGGTGGGAACGCTTCTGACCTGGACATCATGATGTATCTGTCATTTTTTTTTTAATTAACTTGAGTATTTCTTATATACATTTCAGTGTTATTCCCTTTCCGGTTTCGGGCAAACATCCCCTCCCCTCCCCTTCCTTATGGGTGTTCCCTCCCAACCCTCCCCATTGCTGCCCTCTCCCCAACAGTCTAGTTCACTGGGGTTCAGTCTTAGCAGGACCAAGGGCTTCCCCTTCCACTGGTGCTCTTACTAGGATATTCATTGCTACCTACGGTCAGAGTCCAGGGTCAGTCCATGTATAGTCTTTAGGTAGTGGCTTAGTCCCTGGAAGCTCTGGTTGCTTGGCATTGTTGTTCATATGGGGTCTCAGGCCTTCAAGCTCTTCAGTTTTTTTCTGATTCCTTCAACGGGGGGTCCTGTTCTCAGTTCAGTGGTTTCCTGCTGGCATACGCCTCTGTATTTGCTGTATTCTGGCTGTGTCTCTCAGAAGCGATCTGCATTCACATTTTGATCATCCGTCTTGAGTTTCATGTGTTCTAGGCATCTAGGGTAATTCAAGCATTTGGGCTAATAGCCACTTATCAATGAGTACATACCATGTATGTCTTTCTGTGATTGGGTTAGCTCACTCAGGATGATAGTTTACAGTTCCAACCATTTGCCTACGAATTTCATAAAGTCATTGTTTTTTGTATCTGTCATTTTTAATATCAAGAATTTCTATTTGATAGCTGAATTGACCTAAGTTTCATAATTATCCATGTTTAAAAGTACTCTGTTAAATAAAGCTTGCTGGCAAAATTTTGTTAGAACATGCCTATGTAATACTGCTACACAGAACATAGACTTAATTTTTTCATTTGATTGTAATACAAGAAACTTTCTCTTTGGTCGCAGCAGTGCCTTTTTTCCTGATGGCATTGTCAGGCGTCAGATTCTACCGACTTTAGGAAAAGATCCAGCACCATAGCATTAGTGCAATTGTTGTCTAGAGATATTTGCCTGAAACAAAAAGTAAAAACAAAGTAAGTTGTATTGCTACACGAGAACCTTGACAACTTCTTTTTCCGGGATATTTTGGAATTTGGAAATTCCAAAGCGTTAATGTGTCTTGAATGAAAGACGATGAAGTGAGAGCCTCTCGCCTCTGTGTTTTGAGGAACAGGTGCTGAGAAGCACAATTCTAGCATTATTTTTCAGGTTGAAAACACCTTTTATTTGGGACAATTTGCCAACAAATCATTTCACATGCTTTACCATATTCATAATTTTAGGGCACTCATTAGAGACCTTGTGATATCATTTATTCAGTGGTCTTTGAATGTGGCTCCGTTCTCACACAATGCAAAAGTGGGACTCATTTCATAACAGATTGGGCTGGGCCAGTCAGTTGGAATAACCCACTTAAAATTCCTACATGTGAGGCTTACATGTAATTTGCCCAGAAACCTGAAAAGTAGATTTGGCTTTCTCGTCAAGGCAGAAGATAGTACTCTCAAGAACCTTCTGAGAACAAACCATGGCCTTCATGAAGCACAAGACAAAAATTAGAACATTTTTAAATCTCATTGCAAGTATCAGTTTAAGAAACACAACGTAACTTAGTTTACTAATTAAAACACAAAGCAAAGGAAAATAAGAAAAAATGATAGTAGTTATCATCTATAAAGGTTTGTCTATGGTTATTTATCTCCTTTAGTGCTTATATATTTTCATGGAATATATAATACTTCCCCTGTGGAGAGGTAAGGCACTATACTATTGAGACAGGGTAGACACTTCTTTATCACCTGATGTTTATAAAATGTAGAGCTTTATAAGGTAGAATTTGAATTCAATTTAGCCTGATTCTAATTGTACTCAACCAGGACCAAGAGGACTGATCCAAAATCAGATGTTTGTTAGAGCAAAGCACTTGTTTGGCTCTTGTGACTTCCCCTTCCCTTCTGTTAGCCCTGTCCTGTTGTCAGCCTCATTTCCATGGGCCTCATCGTGCCACATTGTTGTGCACTCTCCATGAAAATGATACTAGATATTTTTATTAATATAGTTGGTTCTTATAATTCTGTAAAAGTATTATGCCGCCAAAGTTCTTAAAGAAAAATGACATTAAAGAGTGCTGTTGAACATATATAATAAGACACCATTGGTGTCTTCTCAGAAAAGAAGTTTAGCCTTGGGAAAACAATGTTTTCCCATTAAATATTTTCAAACACATTGCTCTTTAAATGCTTAAAGGACCATTAGAAGCATATTTGAAGGCATAAAGTGTCCTAGTGTGACATTTTCTAGGCTCCTAGCATTATTTTTTTTAATGGGAATAACTCAATTTATTGTTTGGCTGTAGAATGTCTATGCAACATGTCTAGCCATAATGTCTGTTACACTGACCTAAAGAACATTCTTTGGAACTTCTGGTTAGGCTGAGGTGTTATTTTGTAGGATGAATATGGATAGCACAGATACTTTACCAAACATGTAAACAAATAAATTATCTGTAATACATACCTATATGGATTTGACCAAAGGCAATTTAATCCAGACACAAATTTAAAATATTGCTCCTATTGTCTAGGGACAGCATCGTGACACTCAGGATATTGTTACTGTCATCCCATTAAAACGTCACTCCCTTGCCAGTTGGGCAAACCTAATTGATTTGTTAATGATGACTCTCAGAAATAACAGAGCAAATAACCCAACATGAAATATACGAAATGTGAATAAAGAGTCACCACTCTTAAGTATTTCTAAAGGCTGCTGCATCCCTGTTGCTTGTATTTCATAAGAATTTCTTCCACACTAAGGAATGCTGCTGGACTCCTTGCAGCTGTCGTAGCCCAGCCTTACCCTATTTGAGGCGATCTGTGGGAAGGGAAGGAGACAAATTGTGACAGTGTCTCTTATCAAAGGACCACACAGTTGTTCGCCACTTTGACTCCATGATGGATTGTTATCTTGGGGTTTGACTGATGTGAGGCTAACTGTCTGGAGAAAAACAGTGCAGAAGCCCAGTAGCCCTGTGTTATTGACACTTACTTGATAGTGTGGGCTCAATCAATCTTCCTTGATTGTCTGAAACTCCAGTTTTGTTTTTTGTTCAAACATCGTTTTCCCCACCTCATCAGAATGACAGGGGTAAAAAAAGTTGAGACTGAGAAAAAAAAAAAAAAAAGCAAGTCACTGGGAAACACTGATACCAAAAGATTCAGCTGCCGTGAGTGTGTATGCTGGAGACGGACACCCACCCACAGACGCTCATTCTTTGTGGGACATGGGAGCATTCATGATTGTTTTCAATTTTAACCCAGAAAATGGTAGAAGGAAAAAAAAAGCCCTGATTTTTATAATTAAAAATCAGATGACATTTATCTTGAAGAAACATACAGTTCTAGAAGTAATTGTTTTTAGAGAAGCCAAACAAACACTAGTATATATAACACATACAGGATCATTCCACTTTACACTAGTTAGTTCGTAGGATGTTTACATTGGCAGAGTGATTTTGATATGTAAATATGGTGAGTTCTTACCTGATAGCTAGAGATTGACGAGGTAATAAAAAGCCTGCTGCTTCTGCTCTGTGAGAAACTCCTAAGGATGGATAGAACAGAGGGATGGGCCCTGACTTCCGGTGGTGAGACACAACCACCTGAATTGTAATAATGCATTCATTTGGAAATTTGCAAACATTTTTCTGAGATGCAACTAATATAAATGCACTAACGCTAAACATGCGGTATGGGAAACTAGCACGAATATCAGAACATTAACCATTTCCGTAATCGTGTCAGAATTTCCTTTTGGTTGGTCTTAGTATTTATTTGCTGTGTACTATGGCTCCCTCCTAGCATGCACACAAAAGTAGAAGTAACCTCACACCTTGTGCATTATTCACATGCAAAGACTACACTAATCTCAGTAATGTGTCCACAGTAGCACAGCAATTCTTGAAGTGAAGAGGTAAGGTATGGTCGTGCACTAGTTTATATTGTTTTTTTAAATTATTCTTTTGTCAAGTCTTCTAAGAGTGTACTGTTGGTTCTCTTTTTGAGGCCAGGTTTCATTTTGCAATTCAGGCTGGTCTGGAACTCAGCATGAAGCCCAGACTAGCCTTGAACTCTTGGTAGTCTTCCCTTCTATGCTTTCTGTGGGAGTACAAATGTGATACTCATTTCCACTATGCATGAAGACATTTTAAGGACCCGGTCATTGTGAGCAATTACCCATCCTTCTTATTGCTGGTATCATCAGTATAAGAGCACTGTATGGATGATTTTAGCTTCAATTGGTATACTATTTCAACAGTTAGTTGAACTTTGTTTTTTAAACAATGAATAGATATACAAACTTGAATGTCAAAAAATGTGCATGTTCAAGTAATTAGATGTGCTGTGAATGTTATGTTGTGGCCATAACTTAAAGTCTGGTGCCTATTAATTTGTTAGTCACATATAACATAGTTTCAAAGACATAGTCTGCTATGATATTACTAAATTATTAAAACACTAATATTGAAACACATAGCACATATATTTTTCTGATGTGTTAGATTTCTTGTCCTTTGAAGGATGACTCCATAACAAAATTTCTAGTCTCAAGTCCCTTCCCAAAGGAAGGGAGCAGAATGAAAAGAATGAGTTTTGAATCATAGCAAACCATTCTTGTTTTGCCTCTATCTATGTACCCCTCTGTACGTATAAACTGCTTGTTCCAAAGGCTTCCTAGGAACATCCATTTTCTCTTTGGAAATTACAAGGTGAAAAATGTAACCCATCTTACCTCTCCTAGACTTGCTTAGAAAGGGGCGAAAGTTTATTTCAGCACTTTTTTCTACATGTTCTAAAAATGCTTATTTCTGAACCTCCAATTCTAAATGCAAGGTCTTCTAGTGATTTGAAAAAAATAAGAAGCTCAAAGTACTTCAGAATGCCAGAGAGTGTGGGCACTGCTATTATTTTCCAATTAAAATGCAAGAGCTTCAAGTAGGATTTTATGTAGACAATGTTGGGCAAATACCTGTACTTCGGAACGTATTTGGACCTACCCTCTGAGCCATGCACAGGCCTGTCAACCCTGGTTAGATCCTGGAGTGGCTTGCTTTTCATTCACATGCTCCCTTCTCTAAGTCTCTTTGTGTTTCAGGTGATCTGAGCTCAGTGGCATGCACTGTTGCACGTGTCGCAGACTAACAAAGGTTGAAGCGGATGGTAACGACTAGGATGTCATGCGGCTTGCACTCTGTGCCAGTGCTCGGCCACCCAGATCATCAGGATGGGTGTGGGCTGCATCTGTTTGGCTGTGCCTCCCTTGAACTGAGGAGTTGTGTCTGTGCTTTATTGCTGCCACATGGCTGCTGTTGTTATTTCACAACCTAGAGCCCTTTCTTATTTCCCTCTCTGTCCCAAAACCTTCACTTCTGCATATTTCCTTTCTTCTCACTCCGACTTTCTAACAGCTGAACTATATAAATGCCAAACAGTGACATGAATTCCTAAACAGAAGCTACCATAAACCAGTACTGCTCCAACCAAGAAGCATACGTTTAGAGGCCCATGACGAGCAGGGCTCAAAAGGCAGGTTGTACTAAATGACAAGTGTGAAGTTCTTATTGTTACCCTGGGTGAGGGTAGCTCAAATTTACACACACACACACACACACACACACACACACACACACACACACGCACACACACACACACACACACACACCATTAACATTTCAGAATAATTCAATGTAACTGACAGCTAGGGAAAGAAAAGACAGAAAATCCCTTAAAGACCAGGAAGAAAGGAGGAACAGGAAGTCTGAAGCAAGTCTCTCACTTTGGGATATGCTGGCATCTTCTGATTAGCCTTCAAATTGGAATCTTGGAGAAGCAGCAGAAGTCAAAACTACAACTTGTTTTTGTAAGGAACAAGAGAAAACAAGAAAGTAAAAGGAAGGAGCGATTCATCTTTTACATGTTCTTGCATAATTCTATTCAGCATTAATTAATTTCTGATATTACATTTGATATTACATTACTAAAGGATTATTTATGATATGAAATGTACAAAGGAAATATAATATGACATCAATTAATTTTAGGTTATCTGATTTTCAATAGTTGCTAATAAGTAATTTAAATATTGCTTTTCCTCAGTTACAATGTTGTATAAATTATTAAGTAAAATTGTAAAGTTATTCTGTTTTTTTAAAAAAAGATATCATTCCTATTTTTCAAAATTCTTTTGATAGTGGATTGGCAGTTCCCTGAACATTACGAAAAGAATGTCCTAGAAGCCAGAAAAATGACAAAGTGATCATTAAGGGTAAAAATCACCTAAGCTAGATTAGGCACTGTAACGAGAGAGAGAAATCTTTGGGAATGTGTCATTCTCAAACTGATGACAGCATTCATTCGGAAACAACAGCACTGTTGACTTATTCCAGGGACCCAAGGAAAGGGAAGAAGTACTGTTGTCTAAGTTGGTCAACCATCTTCAGGAGCCCTTCGAAGTGTTTGATTGGCTATTGCTAACCAGGTGATGCTCTGTTTCTGCATAGTCATCTGTAAATTGTCATCTAAGGAATATTTTTTAAATATAAGTGCCTGAAAGACTTGAAACAAAGAGCTTTGACATAATATCCAACATAATACATTGGTTTGATTTTTTTTTTTTTTTTTTTTACCAAAAATGGTCATATTTCAATAGGATAATCTTCGGCCTTAGTGACAGTTCTTCAGGGTTTGTCAAATGGTAAATCTAATCTGCTTGCATCTGGAAGGTTATGAGAAAATAACCTAAGTACATTGATAGTATGAAAGAATCAACACGAGCTGGAGTTCTAACTCAAGTAAATAAAGTGATAGTTGTACAATAGTAGACTCCAGAGTTCCAGTCCCAGTATTCATGTAAAAAACATTGGGCCTGGTCCTGTAAAACTGTAATCTTAGTATGTGTTCAGCAGAGACAGACAGATCCCTAGCCTACTTGATGAGTTCCAGGTCAGGGAGAGACTGTTTCTGGAAAACCACAAAGTGAATCATGACTGAGAAATAATACCCAGTATGTTCTTTAAGCTCTCCCCAAATCTCCTACTTTCACAAACATACTTGCATACATGTCCATATACACACCAGATAACGAATGAAAAAATACTTGAGTGAAAAACTCCTATAATTATTCTTTATACATTCTTACACAATAGCAATAATGTAATTCTGGTGGATGTATCAAAGCAATGAATCAAAAGGAGCTAGAGCTAAAAGCTAATGAGAAAGCACAGTAAGTGCACAGTATCTCTGTCTTAGGGTTTTATCGCTGTGAAGTGACACCATGACCAAGGCAACTCTTACAAAGAACAACATTTAACTGGGGCTGGCTTGCAGTTTCAGAGGTTCAGTCCACTATCACCTTGTTGGGAAGCATAGCAGCATGCAGGCAGAGCTGATGAGGGTTCTAGATCTTGATCTGGAAGCAGCCAGGAGAAGAGGGCTTCTTTTCTGCAGGTAGTTAGGAGGAGTGTTTCTTCTGCACCAAGTGCAGCTTGAGCATTAGGAGCCCTCCAACAAGGCCACTTCTACTCCAAGAATGATACACCTCCTAAGAGTGTTACTTCTGATGGGCCGTGCATTCAAACACATGAGTTTCTCAAGGCCAAACCTATTCAAACCACCACAATCTCCAACATTTCTTGTTAAAATAATAATAAAAAAATCTTTAAAATAATTTGGTCATTTACTTCAATTGAGAGACTCAATATGAATATATAATATTATCTACCATTCTCCTCTCCTTTTCTGTTTAATAACAGGGTTTTCTACCCCAACTTGAGACCCATCCAATGTGAGAGAGACAACCTCTGACACAATTAAATGATATTCAGCTGTGCTTGTAGATAGAAACGTTGTATGACTATTGCCTGAGAGACTTCATCCAGCATTGGATGGGAATATATGCTAAGACCCATAGCCAAACATCCAGTGGAGCTCAGAGAGTCTTGTTGAAGAGTGAGAGATAGAACTGACTCAGTCAGAGGGGTAAAGGATACCACAAGATGATCAACCAGGGCCCATGGGGTCTCACAGAGACTGAACCATCAGCCAAAGGTCATGCAGGGCTGGACCTAGAACCTGTATATATTTGTATCAGATGCACAGATTGGCCTTCATGTGGGTTGTCTAACAACTGGAGTGGGTCTGAGTCTGACTCTTGCCTGCCATTGGATCATCTTCCCTTGCCTAGACTGCTCAGTTGGGCCACAATTGGAAAAGATGTGTTTAGTTCTGCTGGGACTACCTGTTCCAGGATGGGGTGGTACCCAAGAGGGGGTTTTGTTGTGATAGAATCGCGTCTCACATCTGGACAGACCACACCAGGCCAATACAGTTTCACGTGAGAGAGGTTCATTGTGGGGGAAGGGGACAAAAAGGGGTGTTGGAGACAAAGGAGGAAAAGAGAGAGAAGGGACGAAGGTCAGAAAGGGTCAGCCTTTTATTTAGGTTGTGACTTACCTGCTCTCAGGTAAGTGGAAATGTATGATGATTGCTGGGGTAACAGATGCGCGGGTCCCTGTTGCCTATGGGTGACGTCACCATCATCATTGGTTTTGGTTCCTGATACCAACAGTTTTCCCCTTCTCTGAGAAAGGGATCAGGTAATAGGGGGAGGATTTATGAATGCAGGACTGGGACAATAGGAGGGAGGGGGGCTGCAATCAGGATGTAAAGTGAATAAAAAATAAAGTATTAAAAAAATAAAGATAGGGTTTCTTTGTATAGCCCTTGCTATAATGGAACTCATACTGTAGTCTATGTTGGATGCTTCTGCCTACCTAGTGCTAGGATTAAAGGTATGCATCACCACAGCCTGGCATCTATAATTCTAAACATGGAAAAGTGTCATTATGCTTCATAATGCTTTTGGATGATCACACTGGATGCCTAAATCAAAATCTCCCATTTTATAATTAATGAAATGTCCTCAAAGACAATATTGATTTATAAAGTGTGGTAAACTGGTTAGTTGTTAGTTAGATTCCTGTTTTTTCACAGTGGTAAATTAAATATGGCCCCAAGACTACATTATAGTCAAAGAATGTGGACACATATAATATACTGTGTCATATTTCTGGAGTTGGTACATAAAACTCCCTGCTTGGTCCTGTAGACTATTCCTATCTTCACCCAGAGTGAGGGACTCAGAAGCCCTATGAAGCTTGTTCTTAAGAGAAAGAAGCCTCAGTCCCTGTGTCACTTAAAGGAAGATTCCTATCCCAGCACCTAATCCTGTTCACCAGGCCACTGAGGCTGAAGTGTGTTTATTCTATTAGTATTGTTACCTTAATAATTACATGTCTGTACAGAACAAGTTTTCTTCCTTCTTTCTCAGTGAAGGAAATGAAATAAGAGATTTATCACCTCTCAGCAGTGGAAGAAGGAAAACGTCCTCTACCAGCCGTGTCATAGCTTTATTCTTCCGTGAGAGATGTCATCCCTTGTCTCTGTTCCTGGCACATCTCTCACGTCTTCTTTCTTTCTAGTCTCACTGTTAGGTCTCTATTCTGGGTTTTCCTCATCTGAGCACTAAATGAAGCAAGACATTTTCACTGCTTTTGAGCTCTTAGAGTGTCTTAACTCTTGACATGGGTTAATAAAAGGAATATTTTTTTGTTGTTCAGAAAACCCCTTATTGCTCCCATCTGAACCTATAGTAAAGAATTGGAGGTTCAGAGGTCCTGGTGACCTCTAAACAGCCTTTGCTTGGCTGATGACTTGTGCCTGTCTATTTATTTTTGGCAGTATTTACAACCTGAGATAGTAGACATCCAAGATTTCTGGTGTCTCTGTACAAATGTGCTGTCTGGCAGCAGTGTCTCCCTGTTCCCCCATGAGGGCTGTTGGAGAAACAGAGTAGACACTCTTCAATTTCCCCTTTGCTCATCTATATTGTTCAGGAATGCCAGAAGAAGCAGAAACTATTGGAAATAAAGACACTTGCTACAGCCATGCATGAGAAGAGAGAGAGAGAGAGAGAGAGAGAGAGAGAGAGAGAGAGAGAGAGAGAGAGCGTATTGGCAAAAGCAGTTATAAAGCTGACAAATCTCAAGACAACAGGGCAACCAAAAGAACCAGAAAATTGCGTAATTGTAAGTTAGTAGCAGGCATGAGTGAGACTTGAAACAAATGAAAGTCTTAGCTTTACTATTTAAAACACAAAAACACAATTTAAGTCTGTTTAGGAAAAATGCAATCTTTTTGCCACTGTTACTTAGAAAAATACTCACTGATTCTGCTATATGGGTATTATGCTGAGTTCATTATAAATATCTCATTTTATCTGCAAATAACTCTTTGAAGGAGTTACCATGTTTAGAAAATCTTTAACATGAGAATTTAAAAACTTTAAAAAACAATATATTCCCAAAGCAAGGGCATGACTGTGTTAGAATTCAGATCCAGGGAGAATAATTCCAGAGACAAAGATCTTAATTGGACATTATTCTAAAATATTGTCATATATCTAGGTATGATTTATAAATACAGCCTAACGTCAAAATTTTAGTAAAAGATAGATATAGAAACTGAGAGATTGAAATATTTTGACTAGACGTGTAGCTTACCAAGTGGGAGTAGGTAAAGCACGGGGAATACACAGATAATGACATCATCACCGAGAAGTTGAGACAGGAGACGAGGAAGCTTCTACCCAGCAAGGACCCTGTTTCCATCTCAGATACTTGTGTATCGGTGGCCAACTCATGATCACTTCTGTGAGTGCAGTGAAGCGAAACAATGGGGTCCAATATCTTATCATGGTATATCGCAGTTCTGTGTGGGACATTTAGATAACACATATATTGCAGTACTATGTATGTGGTACATTGTAGAGATGCCGTGCATGTCTGAAGGAGGGAGGAAGAAGGCTGGAAAGAAGAATATAAGCTAATAGGGAAATAGAAGATAGTAGTGCAGTGTTCTTGTTCACAATAATTCCTTTGGCTATTTCTGAACAAAGGAATATGGACTTAACTTTCATCGCATGTCCTGTAACTGACAACCTGAACATTAAGGGATCTAAATGCTAGCGTCTTGGTATTTGACAGTATCTGGATGGTTAGGCAGGGCTGATAGTCTGCTCTTTTACAATGTTTGACTTTACTCATTCTGCTTCCAAATCGATAGCCGACCGACATGGGCATACGAGAAGGAAAGCTATTCTGGTGCCTGGCAGGCAAGAAGTAAAAAGTGTAGCAGTTCGAGGAATATTTTTAAATGGCACTTTAAAACTCCCTACCGTACATCAGGAATGGTGACTCTATTCTGTCCTAGTGGAGGAGTCATAGATCTACAACGACTGTGTGTTTTTAGTGGCTTCTGAAAAATATTCCCTCCCTTTGTACATCTGTCTCACATACAGTGCACTCAAGAGATTGCAGAATGAAGTAAAACAGCCACATATTTCTTAAAAAAAAATATGGTGTAGGACACCTGGATATGTTTCGGTGGTGTCTTCACCATGTGATTGTGATCGAGGAGCTGTGTGATGTTGCTGTGGATGGAAATGCAGTCACTGCTCATTAAGGTAAAGTAACTAGGTCACTACTAATGCTAGCCAACACTACATTAGTATTTTGCTAAATATTTTGGGAAATCAATTGGAGTATCCTGTTCAAGATAGCTTTGCACTCTGTAATACTGAGAAACACAGTGGCAACATTTCTGTCTTCTTGTTCTGTGTTTGTATACAAATAATGTCCTTTCTCTGTTTGAGATTTTTAAGATGCCTTTTTTATGAATTTAATTTTATTTTTTCTACTTATTCACTTGACGTCCTACTAACTGCCCCATGCTTTTCACACCCTACCACAACCCTTTCCCATATCCCCTCATATTCTTCTTTTAGCTGAAGTCTCTTAGACTTCAAGTCTCTGTGAGATTAGGCACTTCTTTTCCCATTGAGGCCAGAAAACAGAGCCCAGCTAGAAGAGCATATCTTATGTACAGGAAAGAGCTTTTGGGATAACTCCTGATCCAGTTGGTTAGGACCCACATGAAGACCAAGTTGCACATCTGCTATATATGTGTGCGGAGGGCTATGTCAAGCCTATGTATGCTCCTTGGTGATTCAAAATCTGAGCGCTCCAAGATCCAGGTGAGTTGACTCTGTTGGTCATCCTGTGGAGTTTCTATCCACTTTGGGGCCTGCAATCCTTTCTCCTATTCTTCTACAAGAGTTCCCAAGCCCCGGCCACTGTTCAGGTGCGAGTGTCTGCATCAGTATGATGAGATGCTCCATGGAGCCTAATAAAGGACACATTTCTCCTGTCATGCATGTCCTTTTGGAACTTGATTACTTCACTCGGGATGATATTCTTAGTTCTACAACCATTTTTGATATCCATTTGGGTTTTTTAAAAGGAAAATGTAAGTTTGGCTTTTTAGAAACAAATCAAGATGAGAGTGAATGGGCAATTATGATTTGCTTATATGTAGCTTTATTAAACAGATCTAAATGATGTCTTTTAATTATTTATGCTTCATCTGTCATCTATCTGTCTCCCTCTCTATCTCCGTGTCTGTCTGTCTGTCTATCATTTACTTACTAATCATCTATCTATCATCTATCATTATTATCTATCATTTATCTTTTCATGATATGAACACAATTTTTGTAAAACACTGGATGCTCTTTCAATTCTTTGTGGATGACTGAAAGTTCAAAATTATATTAAAATAGTAATTAATATGTTAACAAGTTTCTACTGTTAATTATACAATACCACAGATTAGGTAGGTTCTAAAGAAAAGAGGTTGGGCTAGTTCCTGCCTGAAGTTGAGGATACGTACCTGCTGATAGCCTCACTGACAGACTCCAGGGGTGGCTCAGGGTATTATGTGTGTGTATTTCCTGGTATCTCCTCCTTTTCTTATAACGCTGCTGATATTCTGTCATGCGGGGTCCTCCACCCAGATGATCTTGTCTAATTGTAATGATCTCTCAAAGATTCTACTCTAAACAAGATAATCAGATTATGGTTCTGCATACTTATTTTCTCACAATGAAGATTAAATTTCAGCTTGGGTTTTCACTTTCAAACTTCATCAAACAATATCACCATTTCATAGTGTTAACTTCTGCATGAATAGATGCAGATTAGAATAAATGTCATGATGAGAAAAGAACCCATTTTCCTTAAGAGTGTGTGAGCCAATGTAAGTGATGACTTGACTCTTTTTCATTCTTGAGTATATAAGGTTTATTACTGACTGTGATAAAATGGACAGCACACACGAGACTTTCTGCTGGACCTAGCAAACATAGTTGTGTTACTGTTTGATTTGCAAGTTGAGAGAAGGCTGGAAAAATGACTGATAAACACATTGCAGTTAGCTGCACATGGACATTAGCACATGTTTTATCAAAAGTGAATAGAGTGAGCCAACCATTTCAAGAAACAGAATAGCTTAAACTCTTCACTGACAGTGATGGAATTTGGGATCTTAAAAGGAACTGAGAATTTTGAAAAATGTACAACCATCACATGAGTATGGCACCTTTCTCATTAAGACTTTCTGATGTCCTCATCAGGGATGTGGGTGGGTCTGAGTAATCCATAGCACAATGAAATATGGAAGATACAACCATGCACTGTCTGTCTGTCTGTCTGTCTGTCTCTTTCCTTCCGTCCTTTCCTTTCCTTTCCTTCCCTTTCCTTTCCCTTCCCTTCCCTTCCCTTCCCTTTCCTTCCTTCCTTCCTTCCTTCCTTCCTTCCTTCCTCCCTCCCTCCCTCCCTCCCCCTCTCTCTCTCTCTCTCTCCCTCTCTCTTTCCTTTCTTTGATAAGGCCAATATATGTTGTTCCATGACCAAGAAGTTAAGTGTAAAATAAACCAATTTATTGAAATGATACATGGCATAAAACATTTATTGATAAAGTCTAAGATTCTACACTGAGAACCAAGTTTTAAGTAGCTACTTTTTGTTGATTTGGAAATAGTATGAAAAACATCTGAAATGATTGAAACAGTCCTTCAATTTTTAGCTTAGACCATTGATTGCAGTCATGTATGTTTACACACAAGTTTGGAACTTCTTTCTAATTCATCTAACAGTATATATACCATGAAACATTAATTAAAAATCCAATAGGGAACTCCATCCTTTCAGGTTAGAAAACTTTGTTCTCATTGGCAGGTCAGGTATCATGGTCTAGTTCTCCAATCAATTCTCCAATGAGATTGGATTTGACCCTTACATGATGAATGTGTTGGCCCAATCATTAGACATTATATAGAGCAGCTTTTCACTCTTTAATCCTCAGTTATTTATCCGTTTCAGTAAAACAATAACCCGATGATCTTTCCAAATGATATTTTAAGTACTTATCCCAATTTCAAATATGACTGACAGAACAATTTAGATGCATTTCTCTAGTAGTTCTTGGAATTTAAGGATTAATAGGTTGAAATTTTAAAACAGATTATTCTAGAATATCAGTGTCGGAAAGGACCCTTCAAATTATCTTAGCTAGTTTAACTATGTGCCTTATAACTGGTTGATTCAGTTGTGTAGTTTACATTGCCTCCAGCAAGAGGAAATGATTAATTGATACAGGTTTGGAGAAATGAATGAAATAATAAAGCAAGCATTCTTGGGAATGTTGGTTTTACTTTCTTACAATATAACAGTTGTTCATGTTATAATAGTTATCAGTAAATAATTTTTATTACTGAGTAGTATTCTTTTACAAAAACTGAACTGCATGTGTTGACTCATTTGCTAGACATTAGGATTGTTTTAAGTTTGTTTTACAGTTGCTTAAATATTTAGAACTCTCACACATAAAGACACACACACACACACACCTCTGAGAAAAATACCTGCAAAGAGGCATGGGTATGCTAAGTTATAGGTATTTATTTTTTTATGAAACTGAATATTATAGATGCAAATCCTTTGTCTGATTTGCATTTTGCAAATATATTCTCTCACCTTGATTTTCTGAAGTGTGTCTTTTGAAGATCAGGAAACATTATATCTGTTAAGTACAATTTTTAAAAGAATAGGCTTTCAAATATTTACTATGAATATGGAGAAATAAACTTGATATCTTCGCATCAATATTTTATCATTAAATTTACTAAGCTGATTTGTTAGTTTAAATAGATCCTCCTTCCACGAAGTCTTTAGGATTGTTTGTGCAAATATTCACATTATTTATGAACAGAGATAGTTACTTTCTGCCCTGTACTGCACTAAGAACCTTTAGTACACTGCTGTAGAGTTCTGAAAGTGACTAGTTGTGCCTCTTTTTTTTTTTTTAAGCTCTACTCTTTCGGAGATTTTTTTTTTATTAACTTGAGTATTATTTCTTATTTACATTTCGAATGTTATTCCCTTTCCCGGTTTCCAGGCAAACATCCCCCTAATCCCTTCCCCTCCCCTTCTTTATAGGTGTTCCCTCTCCATCTCCCCCATTGCTGCCCTCCCCTAACAATCCGTTCACTGGGGTTCAGTCTTAGCAGGACCCAGGGCTTCCCCCCTTCCACTGGTGATCTTACTAGGATATTCATTGCTACTTATGAGGTCATATTCCATGGTCAGTCTATGTATAGTCTTTAGGTAGTGGCTTAGTCCCTGGAAGCTCTGGTTGGTTGGCATTGTTGTTCATAAGGGGTCTCGAGCTCCTTCAAGCTCTTCGAGTTCTTTCTCTGATTCCTTCAATGGGTGTCCTATTCTCAGTTCAGTGGTTTCCTGCTGGCATTCGCCTCTGTATTTGCTGTATTCTGGCTGTGTCTCTCAGGAGAGATCTACATCTGGCTCCTGTCGGCCTGCACTTCTTTGCTTCATCCATCTTGTCTAATTGGGTGGCTGTATATGCATGGGCCACATGTGGGGCAGGCTCTGAATGGGTGTTCCTTCTGTCTCTGTTTTAATCTTTGCCTCTCTCTTCCCTGCCAAGGGTATTCTTGTTCCCCTTTTAAAGAAGGAGTGAAGCATTCACATTTTGATCATCCGTCTTGAGTTTCATTTGTTCTATGCATTTAGGGTAATTCAAGCATTTGGGCTAATAGCCACTTATCAATGAGTGCATACCATGTGTGTTTTTCTGTGATTGGGTTGCCTCACCCAGGATGATATTTTCCAGTTCCAACCATTTGTCTATGAATTTCATAAAGGCATTGTTTTTGATAGCTGAGTAATATTCCATTGTGTAGATGTACCACATTTTCTGTATCCATTCCTCTGTTGAAGGGCATCTGGGTTCTTTCCAGCTTCTGGCTATTATAAATAAGGCTGCTATGAACATAGTGGAGCATGTGTCTTTTTTATATGTTGGGGCATCTTGTGGGTATATGCCCAAGAGAGGTATAGCTGGATCCTCAGGTAGTTCAATGTCCAATTTTCTGAGGAACCTCCAGATTGATTTCCAGAATGGTTGTAGCAGTCTACAATCCCACCCCAACAATGGAGGAGTGTTCCTCTTTCTCCACATCCTCGCCAGCATTTATTGTCCCCTGAGTTTTTGATCTTAGCCATTCTCACTGGTGTGATGTGAAATCTCAGGGTTGTTTTGATTTGCATTTCCCTTATGACTAAAGATGTTGAACATTTCTTTAGGTGTTTCTCAGCCATTCGGCATTCCTCAGCTGTGAATTCTTTGTTTAGCTCTGAACCACATTTTTTAATAGGGTTATTTGTCTCCCTGCAAATAGGGTTATTTGAGTTCTTTGTATATTTTGGATATAAGGCCTCTATCTGTTGTAGGATTGGTAAAGATCTTTTCCCAATCTGTTGGTTGCCGTTTTGTCCTAGCCACAGTGTCCTTTGTCTTACAGAAGCTTTGCAGTTTTATGATATCCCATTTGTCGATTCTTGATCTTAGAGCATAAGCCATTGGTGTTTTGTTCAGGAAATTTTTTCCAGTGCCCATGTGTTCAAGATGCTGCCCTAGTTTTTCTTCTATTAGTTTGAGTGTATCTGGTTTGATGTGGAGGTCCTTGATCCACTTGGACTTAAGTTTTGTACAGGGTGATAAGCATGGATCGATTTGCATTCTTCTACATGTTGACCTCCAGTTGAACCAGCAACATTTGCTGAAAATGCTATCTTTTTTCCATTGAATGGTTTTGGCTCCTTTGTCAAAAATCAAGTGCCCATAGGTGTGTGGGTTCATTTCTGGGTCTTCAATTCTGTTCCATTGGTCTATCTTTCTGTCTCTGTACCAATACCATGCAGTTTTTATCACTATTGCTCTGTAATACTGCTTGAGTTCAGGGATAGTGATTCCCCCTGAAGTACTTTTATTGTTGAGATTAGTTTTAGCTATCCTGGGTTTTTTGTTATTCCAGATGAATTTGCAAATTGTTCTGTCTAACTCTTTGAACAATTGGATTGGCATTTTGATGGGGATTGCATTGAATCTGTAGATCGCTTTTGGTAAAATGGCCATTTTTACTATATTAATCCTCCCAATCCATGAGCCTGGGAGATCTCTCCATCTTCTGAGGTCTTCTTCAATTTCTTTCTTCAGAGTCTTGAAGTTCTTATTGTACAGATCTTTTACTTGCTTGGTTAAAGTCACACTGAGGTACTTTATATTGTTTGGGTCTATTATGAAGGGTGTCGTTTCCCTAATTTCTTTCTCCGCTTGTTTCTCTTTTGTGTAGAGGAAGGCTACTGATTTATTTGAGTTAATTTTATACCCAGCCACTTTGCTGAAGTTGTTTATCAGCGTTAGTAGTTCTCTGGTGGAAATTTTGGGATCACTTAAATATACTATCATATCATCTGCAAATAGTGATATTTTGACTTCTTCTTTACCAATCTGTATCCCCTTGATTTCCTTTTGTTGTCTGATTGCTCTGGCTGGAACTTCAAGAACTATATTGAATAAGTAGGGAGAGAGTGGGCATCCTTGTTTAGTCCCTGATTTTAGTGGGATTGCTTCAAGATTCTCTCCATTTGGTTTAATGTTAGCAACTGGTTTGCTGTGTATGGCTTTTAATATGTTTAGGTATGGGCCTTGAATTCCTGTTCTTTCCAGGACTTTTATCATGAAGGGGTGTTGACTTTTGTCAAATCCTTTCTCAACATCTAATGAAATGATCATGTGGTTTTGTTCTTTCAGTTTGTTTATATAATGGATCACGTTGATAGTTTTCCGTATATTAAACCATCCCTGCATGCCTGGGATGAAGCCTACTTGATCATGGTGGATGATTGTTTTGATGTGCTCTTGGATTCGGTTTGCTAGAATTTAATTGAATATTTTTCCGTCGATATTCATAAGGGAAATTGGTCTGAAGTTCTTTTTCTTTGTTGGGTCTTTGTGTGGTTTAGGTATAAGAGTAATTGTGGCTTCATAGAAGGAATTAGGTAGTGCTCCATCTCTTTCAATTTTGTGCAATAGTTTGGATAGTATTGGTATGAGGTCTTCTATGAAGGTCTGATAGAATTCTGCACTAAACCCGTCTGGACCTGGGCTCTTTTTGGTTGGGAGACCTTTAATGACTGCTTCTATTTCCTTAGGAGTTATGGGGTTGTTTAACTGGTTTATCTGTTCCTGATTTAACTTGGTACCTGTATCTGTCTAGGAAATTGTCCATTTCCTGCAGATTTTCAAGTTTTGTTGAATATAGGCTTTTATAGTAAGATCTGATGATTTTTTGGATTTCCTCTGAATCTGTACTTATGTCTCCCTTTTCATTTCTGATTTTGTTAATTTGGACACACTCTCTGTGTCCTCTCGTTAGTCTGGCTAAGGGTTTATCTATCTTGTTGATTTTCTCAAAGAACCAACTTTTGGTTCTCTTGATTCTTTCTATGGTCCTTTTTGTTTCTACTTGGCTGATTTCAGCTCTGAGTTTGATTATTTCCTGTCTTCTACTCCTCCTGGGTGTATTTACTTCTTTCTGTTCTAGAGTTTTTAGGTGTGCTGTCAAGCTGCTGACATATGCTCTCTCCTGTTTCTTTCTGCAGGCACTCAGAACTATGAGTTTTCCTCTTAGCACAGCTTTCATTGTGTCCCATAAGTTTAGGTATGTTGTACCTTCATTTTCATTAAATTCTAAGAAGTCTTTAATTTCTTTCTTTATTTGTTCCTTGACCAGGTTATCGTTGAGTAGAGGATTGTTCAACTTCCACGTATACGTGGGCATTCTTCCCTTATTGTTATTGAAGACCAGCTTTAGGCCATGGTGGTCTGATAGCACGCATGGGATTATTTCTATCTTTCTGTACCTGTTGAGGCCCGTTTTTTGACCAATTATATGGTCAATTTTGGAGAAAGTACTATGTGGAGCTGAGAAGAAGGTATATCCTTTTGCTTTAGGATAGAATGTTCTATAAATATCTGTTAAGTCCATTTGGTTCATGACTTCTCTTAGTCTGTCTACGTCTCTGTTTAATTTTTGTTTCCATGATCTGTCCATTGATGAGAGTGGGGTGTTGAAATCTCCTACTATTATTGTGTGAGGTTCAATGTGTGTTTTGAGCTTTAGTAAGGTTTCTTTTACGTATGTAGGTGCCCTTGTATTTGGGGCATAGATATTTAGGATTGAGAGTTCATCTTGGTGAATTTTTCCTTTGATGAATATGAAGTGTCCTTCCTTATCTTTTTTGATGACTTTTAGTTGAAAATTGATTTTATTTGATATTAGAATGGCTACTTCAGCTTGCTTCTTCTGACCATTTGCTTGGAAAATTGTTTTCCAGCCTTTCACTCTGAGGTAGTATCTGTCTTTGTCTCTGAGGTGTGTTTCCTGTAGGCAGCAGAATGCAGGGTCCTCATTGTGTATCCAGTTTGTTAATCTATGTCTTTTTATTGGGGATTTGAGGCCATTGATGTTGAGAGATATTAAGGAATAGTGATTATTGCTTCCTGTTATATTCATATTTGGATATGAGGTTATGTTTGTGTGCTTTTCTTCTCTTTGTTTTGTTGCCAAGATGATTAGTTTCTTGCTTCTTCTAGGGTATAGCTTGCCTCCTTATGTTGGGCTTTACCATTTATTATCCTTTGTAGTGCTTGATTTGTAGAAAGATATTGTGTAAATTTGGTTTTGTCATGGAATATCTTGGTTTCTCCATCTATGTTGATTGAGAGTTTTGCAGGATACAGTAACCTGGGCTGGCATTTGTGTTCTCTTAGGGTCTGTATGACATTTGCCCAGGATCTTCTGGCTTTCATAGTCTCTGGCAAAAAGTCTGGTGTGATTCTGATAGGTCTGCCTTTATATGTTACTTGACCTTTTTCCCTTACTGCTTTTAATATTCTTTCTTTATTTTGTGCGTTTGGTGTTTTGACTATTATGTGACGGGATGAGTTTCTTTTCTGGTCCAATCTATTTGGAGTTCTGTAGGCTTCCTGTATGCTTCTGGGTATCTCTTTCTTTAGGTTAGGGAAGTTTTCTTCTATGATTTTGTTGAAGATATTTACTGGTCCTTTGAGCTGGGAGTCTTCACTCTCTTCTATACCTATTATCCTTAGGTTTGATCTTCTCATTGAGTCCTGGATTTCCTGTATGTTTTGGACCAGTAGCTTTTTCCGCTTTACATTATCTTTGACAGTTGAGTCGATGATTTCTATAGAATCTTCTGCTCCTGAGATTCTCTCTTCCATCTCTTGTATTCTGTTGGTGAAACTCGTATCTACAGCTCCTTGTCTCTTCCTTTGGTTTTCTATATCCAGGGTTGTTTCCATGTGTTCTTTCTTGATTGCTTCTATTTCCATTTTTAATTCCTTCAACTGTTTGATTGTGTTTTCCTGGAATTCTTTCAGGGATTTTTGCTATTCCTCTCTGTAGGCTTCTACGTGTTTATTAATGTTTTCCTGTGTTTCTCTAAGGGAGTTCTTCACGTCTTTCTTGAAGTCCTCCAGCATCATGATCAAATATGATTTTGAAACTAGATCTTGCTTTTCTGGTGTGTTTGGATATTCCATGTTTGTTTTGGTGGGAGAATTGGGCTCCGATGATGCCATGTAGTCTTGGTTTCTGTTGCTTGGGTTCCTGTGCTTGCCTCTCGCCATCAGATTATCTCTAGTGTTACTTTTGTTCTGCTATTTCTGACAGTGGCTAGACTGTCCTATAAGCCTGTGTGTCAGGGAGTGCTGTAGACCTGTTTTCCTGTTTTCTTTCAGCCAGTTATGGGGACAGAGTGTTCTGCTTTCAGGCGTGTAGTTTTTCCTCTCTACAGGTCCTCAGCTGTTCCTGTGGGCCTGTGTCTTGAGTTCACCAGGCAGGTCACTTGGAGTATTAAGGTTTGTCTTACCTGTGGTCCTGAGGCTCAAGTTTGCTCATGGGGTGTTGCTTATGAGCTCTCTGCGGGGGCAGCAACCAGGAAGATCTACGTTGCCCTTTCTGGGAGCCCCTGTGCACGAGGGTTTCAGATGGCGTTTGGTGTTTTCCTCTGGAGTCAGAGATGTGGGCAGAGTGTCCTAGCTGTGCCTCTTACTTGGCGAGCAAAACATCACTTAACATCTCATTGTAAAAATCACATGTCAGTCCATATCCTCATTGTCCTACATTTTACACACAAATTTGAAAAAAATTACTTCTTGTTTAAATTTTTTTAATTTTATATTTCATTAGATATATTTTTTTATTTACATTTCAAATGTTATTCCCTTTCTGGTTTCCTGTCCATCCCCTCCCCATCCCCCATACGGGCATTCCCACCCATCCATCCACTTTACTGGTCCACCTCCGACATTCCCCTGCACTGAGGGTTCAACCCTGGCAGGACCAAGGACTTCCCCTCCACTGGTGCCCAAACAAGGCCATTCTCTGCTACATATGCAGTTGGAGCCCTGGGGCAGTCCATCTATAGTCTTTGGGTAGTGGTTTAGTCCCTGCAAGCTCTGGTTGGTTGGCATTGTTGTTCTTATGGGATTCAAGCCCCTTCAGCTCTTCCAATCCTTCCTCTAATTCCCCCAAAGGGGTTCCTATTCTCAGTGGTTTGCTGCTAGCATTGACCTCTATATTGGACATGCTCTGGATGTGTCTGAGGAGAGATCTATATACGGTCCCCTTCAGCGTGAACTTTTTAGTTTCATCCATCTTATCTAGTTTTGGTGTATGTATATGGCCCACAAGTGGGGCAGGCTCTGAATGGCTGTTCCTTCAGTCTCTGCTCTAAACTTTGCCTCCATATCCCCTCCTTTCGATATTTTTGTGCCTCCTTTTAAGAAGAGGTAGGAGCATCCGCATTTTGGTCATCCTTCTTCTTAAGCTTCCTGTGGTCTGTAGATTGTATCTTGGGTAATTCGAGCTTTTGGAATATTTTATTAATATTTTTTTTCAGTATTTTGTATAGTGTAATTTGAACACTCATAACCAGTATCTCCACAGTCTCCATTTATATATGTATGTATGTATGTATGTATGTATGTATGCATTTATTTATTTATTGTGTTTAGAAGTGTGAGCATGTGGGCATCAACTTATGGATGTCTATGCTATTTCTTGGTTATTGTGAATATGTGAAAGATAAATATAAATGAGAAGGTAGGTATATGCTCTTTGACCTAATTTTTGTTGCTTAGTTATCCAGTAAGATAAGCCTAACTATTAAACATTAAAAAGTACAATCAAACACAATTCATTGGGGTTTGCAAGATATATAATTAGTATGAAAAGGCACTGATCACTAAGACTGACAACCAGAGTTCTATCAGGAGTACCCAAATGATGGAAAGAGAGAACCAACTCCCAGTGTTGTCCTTTGATTTCCATATTAATGCAGCAGTTCATGCACCTACCCATACACATATACAAGAATCACACATATAAACAGAAACACACCCACACACGCCCCAAACGTATGCACCCCACACAATAAATTAACTAAATACATTAAAAAACATGGTTTATTGGCCTTAAGAGTTTATAAAGAATGGTTTGTTACAGGTTGATGAATTGATTGAAGGAGACAAAGGGCTTGAGGTGGAAGTGGAAAAGTTTGGGTATAAATCTTCCTGGTCTACCCTTTTAAATGATATATTCATATATTTTATTTATACATTTTATTAATCTATTATTTATCACTGCTCTATTTACTATAGGAAGGGGATGGGAAAAATCTATTTACCCATCAACTGGTAAATGGATAATGAAAATCTGATCCATACACAAAATGGAGTATTATTTTACCCAAAAGAAAATTTAAATTTGCATGAATATAGATGGACTGAGGATATATGATATTAAGCAAGGTCACTAAAACTCAGAAAGAAAACAACAATGGTGCATCATCTTTCTTCATATGCGGCCTATAATGTACACAGATGTAAATGCAAGTACAGAACAACACTAAGGAGGCTGAGAGAGGGCAGTGTTAGGAGATGAGAAGAGACTGCATGCAGACAGAAGGACCTGCCAGTGAGGAAAGAGGAGAGAAAACTGCTTGTCTGGTTTCACGTCCATCACGACTCCATAAAAATGTAATTGATAGGTTAAAAGTGAAGAACCCTAAGCAAAGATCAGTGGCTTTAGAACGACTGTTCTTATGGTACAGAAGCCAATCGAAACGCATAAACTTTAAAACGAAGAAAGTTTATGTTTGGGAGGTTACCTTAATCTTGATCCAAGTTGCTTTTATTTGTGAATTCATTACAGTAAAAAGAACACAGAAATTCTAACTGGATAATGTGCGGAGAGTGAGAGATTTTGGAACACTCAGTCCCAATTGGTATGAATTCATCAAATCCCATCTCAGGGCTCAGAGAACTTGCAGAGAAACGAGCAGAAAGATAGTAAGAGCTTCGGTGGATAGATGACATCAAAGAAAGAGTGTCTTCTAGATACAAAAGGACGGAAACAAATATGGTAGCCCGTGTGAGAAAGGAGAGGCTATCTCCCAGCAGTCTCCTGTGGGCATGGTGCTGTGGCTTGCCCTGGTGCTGTTCGTATTCTGATGTTAATTCCGCTTCCTTAAGTGAGGTTTCCTCTAAGAGGAGTGGATCCCATACTCAGATGATTTCATGTGAACCTTCTCCCCATTTTAACTGGTCAAATAAAGGCTAGGGCTCATGATTGGGAGATGGAAAGGAAAGGTGTGGTTAGAGGTTTTAGAGAGTGGAGAAAGAGAAGGAAGGAGGAAGAAAACAGAGGAAGAGGAGGTGGAAGGAAGATAGAACAGAACCACATGGCCCAGAGAAACTGCAAATAGCAAGGGATCTCATAGCTGGGGAATAGAGTAGGGTAGTGGTGAATCTGCCCAGTCTAGGCATGCAGCTTATTAATATTGTAACAGCACTGTGTGTTTTTGCATGGGCTTATTGGGGTTGGAAATTCACTGCAACAATCTAAGCCTTAGCTCATACAAATTCTGAACTTCAGTTTCCTGAATGGATCAAAGCCTTGACATCTTGACAGAGATAAAAAAAATAATGTGGTTCTAAGTTCATCTTCTGTATTAGCAGCCATCAAACATGTCTCTGTGAGCAATTTACTGGCTTCTTTGGAAACTGTAAATGTGACTGAAATACCATGATCTCTGAGTATATAGGTAATCTATAACCATATCTAAGAGAGGTATAGAATGGTTGGGAAAGGTTAAATGGAGACAAATAGAATAGTCTAATAAATATCATTTACTAAGGTTTTTAATCTTATTTAGTAAATACTGTGATAGATACCTTCTTATAACTTTTGAGTTCTAAGCATCAGATTACTTGAATGCCTTTTATATGCAGCTCATATTTATAATTTTGAGAGAACAGCTTTCAGGAGAGAAGAATTCAGACAGCATAACTCAGGCATCTAATGAACATGTCTAATGGCATATCCATGGTTCCTGAAGGTATACTTCACGTACACACAACTTTACACTCGTTTTGGTAAGGTTAATTTTATTTATTCTGTGTATGAATGCAGCCAGGGAAACCTTAGAGGTAATGAAAAACCACTGATCTAAGAAGCTTACGTTTCCAAGTTTTTTACGTTAAAAAGTTCCTTTAATAAAATAATCATCAAGTAACTCAAAATGATACCTTTTTTCATATTTTTAATGTTACAATGTTCTTGGTTTCAAGTCTTATGTCACAATAAACCTGATGAAGGAAACATTTATGGTGGAATTTCAGATTCACATTGACAGTGTCTATAAAATTATTCTCCATGTGCCTTGCACTAATTTTGAATATGCGACACCTAACTATATAATACTTTTAGTGCTGCAGTTCTTTAAGGGGATTGTGCAGTCCTGTAGCTTTGCATCCAGTTGAGTTTCTAACCTGTAATGCCCCTTTCCTTGTATCAATGATTCCAGCATGGAAAACAAATTTCTCATTAAAAGGTTCCCTTCCTTTGGGCAGAATAAATACTCTAATGAAGCTCTTGGAAAATACCAGAGTTCAAAGAAGTCATGGGTCCTAAGGCCAGCCCTTGGGTGTGTTGCTGAAAGTCCTTTGGTTTAACATTCAATCTGTAGGGAGAACTGCCCGAGTCGACTACTCCAATCAGCTTCCAAACAGAAGGCATTAAATAAGCAAGCGAGAAAAGTGATAGGTTTATAAGAGAATGAAAAGCTTTACTATTTATTTCAGTCCTATATCACTGTCTTTCGCTCCTTGCATGTGCATCAGGTTGCGCTAGGCTCAGCATCCCATTGGTTTGATTCATACAAACTTTACCCATAGTGATCTTTTTGTAATTTTTACCCCAAATTTATTATTCTTCATCTACTTCTCTCCTCTCTTCTCCCATCTTTCTTTTGCGTTCTCTTATAATAAGTAGTGCAAGGATAATACATGTCTCTCTCTCTCTCTCTCTCTCTCTCTCTCTCTCTCTCTCTGTGTGTGTGTGTGTGTGTGTGTGTGTGTGTGTGTGTGTGTGTAACATGATCTTAATTGATATATTCCTATAGGATTAATATTTTCCCACTATCTTTCTGAAAACTAATATTTTTGAGTTGTAAATAGACAAACTCTTTCCTAGGACTTCAGGAGAACAATATCAAACTCGCTCTCATTTTCTTCCAGGACAAAATTCAACAGGGATGCATATTCCATATGTCAAATCCAATATTTTGCTCCTGATAAGCAGATAGGAATCCCAGGAGCCCACACTGTAGAAAGAAAGAATAAGAAGCTTAAGTCTCATGGTACAAATGTGAAAAAAGAATTTGTCCATAATTTTGGTTTAACTTTTGAAGAAGAAAGTTTCAGCTTAATCTTAGAACAGAAATTTTAGCCATCCTTCTGCCATGGAGCTATGATGCCAGTATGGATTACTTCTGGTTTTCTAATGCACACAATTACCTTGTTTTGTTTTTATATGCCCAAATACTTAGCATTTTTAACACAAGGGCCTTACTCCAGAGGACAGCGAATGCTGTTTTACATATTAAGTGTGGCCAGAGTTCAAGGGTGTGTGATTTATTCTAATGTTCAGCATTCACAGAAACTTTGTTGTAATGGTCGTGACTATATAATTGTAAAGTAAGACATACCTCTGACAAGGTAAAGAGAAAGAAAGACTACTTTTGTTACTGTGCTTCTTTCAAATGAATATCAAACCGCTTTAGTAAATGGCCCAGTCCTTATTCATCCCAGAATAATCTGAGGAAACATTTGACCTTGCTGTCATGGTTTTCAGTGAAAGTATTTCTTTGTAAATCAGTAGTCCATCTATTACCCATGGTATTTGGATGAGTCAAGTGGCTTGTTTATAGCATAGTTAATGTTTTATGAATCCTGCCTCCTGATTTACTTCAAGTACTTTATAATTATGTTCCTTGAAAACAGATGCCTTTAATATTGAGCTTGAGTGTTTTGTAAGCCATACAAATATTTTGTTTGTGGTATTTTTGATGCTCACAGCCAAAATATGCTAGTCAGTTTTTTGAAGATCTTTTCATAATCCAAGAACCCAGGGCAATTCAACTTCTAGAGGTTTCCTACCAATGTAGAACCCTTAAATATCATAATATGCCCTATTGAAGAGGACCAGATACAGCAATTTAAAAATGTTTAATTGTATCGTGGTAAAATCTTGTCAAGTAAAGACTCCCAATCAGAAAATATTAATGTAGCTCTTACTGTGGCTCCCCTTTCCTTCTGTTGGGCTGATGAGTTTTCCTGAAGCCGTGAAAGAAGGAAGGGCCAATTAAAACCACTCATTCTTGTACCACTAAAACCCACACAATGCTTTGAAAAAATACCCCTAATTTGAAGCTGTTAATACAGCTGTAATTTTATTTCTTGAACATTGCCTCTTGTAGGGTACTGCCGATCTATGAAAACAAACCAGTAATAGCCCCATTTGAAAACCACCCAGGGCCGATTGTCCTCTTTTCTTTTTTCTAAATAACCTATTAAAAGACTCCTAGCAGGTATAACAATAACTAAAGGACCGGCAATGCCCATTATGCCTGTGTAGCAGTGGGAGCAGCACAGCTCCAGTCCGAGAAATACTCCAAACCGATCGCCTAGCAATTGAGTACCAGGTCTACGGTACTCAATCCAAGCCTTAGGTTGGCTGTTATTTGAGACTGGCGTGCACGGTGTTTATATCTATGATTTTTTGAGGTAAAAATGTTAAAGGCAATTTTATCTAATTCTAAAATACTTATAGTTTTAATATTTTACATCCAGAACAGTTTTAGCCCTGACACAGGACTATGTCACTCACTTCATGAATGTGTGCTGAAGGACAACAGGGAGCATGCGATGCTGGGAAACACGGTCACATAGCCTGGATGCTCACTTGCATGTAGCTCTTCCATGACTAACTTGAGAGCCATAAAGCTGCGAAACGTTGACGTAATACAGCATTTATCCTTTCTTTTCTGGAATACTGTCTCTTACTTTGGTGTAGATTTTTATGTTCTGGTTATATTCTGTCCTATGTCCTCCTCCAGCTACTCAGGTGAAATATTACTATATTAAGCCTGAACTACTTGAAGTTGAATCTCAAGCTTCCAAGATGCCTCTTAGATCCTGAGGTAGGGAAAAGGCAGGGTTTGCCAGCTGAGAGGTTTGCAGTGACTGCTAGGGAAGGTTGAATGAATTTTAAAATCTTCAAAGTTACAGGAAAAGTCAGGAAGAATGTGGATATTAATTCATTTTAGAGACGAATCTATCCTGCCGGGATTCTTAAAGCCACAATTTAAACTTTGATAAGCACTTTGATATTTTCTGGGCTAAGTTACTATAATTTGGGAGTTGTCTTGCAATCTCTTGGAAACAGTGAATCTTTGTTACCTTCTTTTTCTTTTTCTCCCTTCTTTTTTAGTTCCTTCTTGTTTTCTCTTTTACATATTCTATCATCCATCTGGAATCTCTGATTCATGATAGAGAAGAGAGGTCACAGGGTGGGAATGCACTCTTTAGATTAGTTTCTGGGCCAGGTAGTAGATATTCTGGTCTTTAGGTATGAAAAGATGATCCTGTGAATATATATGCATCCCTACCAGATATTCTGCCCTCCGAAATAACTCCTACCCCAGAGAAAAGGGAAGCCTGTACAGAGACGTCCCTCAGACACATTCTTACTTCCTTAGCTTCCTGACTGACAAGGCAAGATCAAATTGACTTGAGCTGTCCAACAGCACTGCAGATTACCTTCAGTGTCCTTCCACCATACTCCTAAGGGAACAGTTTTTGAATGAAATTTTCCTAGGAACTACTATCCCTCAAAGTAGAAAGAACAGGAGAATTACAACACAGACATACACAGATATTATCTATAACTCTGGCAGACTAAGTCAAGGCTTTCTTTCCTCAAAGCATAGAGGAGTGGGTGTGTAATCTCATTCTGTCAAAAATGCTGAAGATTTTCATACATCACTGTGCTTCAAAATAAATTACGTGCATAGTAGTGCTACATTACACCAGCACTGAGAAGATTGTTAAAGAAGCGCAATGAGCTTCTGTCTCCTGAAATAAGAAACACACTTGAGTTGGTTACTGTAATCATCCTAAAAATAATGCTCTCCTGCTTTGGCAGAAAGTAAAAACTTACATTTTTAATCAAGAAGTTTGCCTTTCCTTAGCAATGCAGGGGCAACCTGTACACTGTACTGATTTAAAAGCAGATGAGTAGAGTCGTGGAAAGAAGGCATGGCTCACTTCATGTGTGATCTCAAACCTGGCTTCAGACAGTATTTCAGAGGGGTTCCAGTCATGGCTGTGCAGTCACCTCTCTACCTGGGGCTGAAACAGAAAAGCGTCCTAGCTTTTTAAGTGCGGGTACCATATACAGAGGCATCCCCGAGCTTTACTCTTTGCTTTTTTCTCTTGCACTGCAAATGGAAAATTGCCACCGGTGTTGACTCTTTCTCCGACCCCCATCAAAATTTATTTTTAAGCTAGATATGTATAAAATGTTTCATTGAGACGTGCCAAGTCACAGTATTGGTGTTCCCCAATACTGCCCAAAATGATTTGCCATAAAAATAGGGCTGAAACATTTGAAATTACCAATTTCTCCAGTTAAGCACCATGAAAGACATGAGGAAATTTACAGTATATTTAAAGGGAAACACCTCCACCAGCCTAATAAAATTTGGTAGCTTGGGGGGTCACTTCCTAATAGGTGTAATTTCCCCCATTTTAATAAAGGTATTTTAACACCTGAATTGTATGCCAGATAACATTGTCATTTTTTCCACTGCCTGGCTCAAGTAAATGCTGGTGGGGACCAGACTCTCTTCAAATACTGCTGCTTAATGCCAAACACAACTAACACGCATATGGAAGAAGCCAGGGAAAGCAGTAACCTCCCTAATTATAGCAGAAAGCTCAAAGTCCACAAAGCCAGCAGAACTTCTTGCTCCTGGGCTCCTGGTGTGAATGGGGGTCAGGAAGCCGCTGGACCACGGGATCTCTCAGTTGGCGGCCCTGCTTGTCCACCGCACCAACACACGGTCTTTTTTTTTTTTTTTTGAGCCTGCCAAATTCTTGTCCAACCCCAATTCAAATCTATTTATATTTGCCTTTCCTATTTCAGGGCTCAGATCTTAACCCATACGGTGTGTTGACCAGCTCTAAGTGTTACTGGGAGATACCAGCATTTGCCAGCTTACTTGGTGGTTGACAGCAGGGAGACCAAAGTATCTGGAGGGACCTTAATCTTCTAAGCAAAATTCTGGCTTCAAAGAGGTGGTGGTGGCAAGGTTCAACATAAAAGTGCCAAGTCTACTGAAATTGAAGAATCCAAGAGGTTAAGATTCGATGCTGGCTGCAGTCCTTCAGCAGAAATGGTGGATGCCCAGCTGTGGACTCAGGCAGCAGTGGGGATGAGAACCATCTAGGGACTGTGTTCTTAGTGCAGGGGTTCAAGGCCCACCTGCAGAGCCTGTGATTCAGCTGAACTGGGTCAAGCCCCAAATCTGCTTCAGTGATCCCCATGTGTGATCGCAATGTAGGTGGTCCCAGACCCCACTTTGAGATGCAACCCCAGGTCCACACATCTGTCCCCTGAAACATGGGCCATGTTTCAGGGTATAGAAAGTTGGAAACTGATTTAAACATGTTAGCAGAGTGCTGCTTTATTTCAGGTTTATTTAAAGCATTGGAACACTGAACTTTGTTGTAGAAGCTTTATTTAAAATTCTGAGGTAGAGTAACCTTTTTCTGAGTTCAATTTTAACAAGGAGCGCTATTTGAAGACTGTGGGTCTCGGTTTGTGAGGTCTGAGCATAAAAAGAAAATAAAACCCTGTGAGTTGGACCTTCTTATGTAAAACTAGACCTCATTCTTTTTAAGAGGTGCGACCTTAGATCATTAAAATTTTTCTGAAGAGAACTGTTGGATAGATAGATTTCCTGATAAAATGCACTGTGGAAATTGTAAGCAGTATCTATAGTCCTCTGTCCCTCACACTGTCTTAGGGGAGTACTTGAACAAAACAGTCTGTTTAAATGTTAAGTAGGTTGAATTCTCTGTAAAACAGAGGGAGCAATTCTTACAGGATTTTCATGCAGTCTTTTCCTCTAATTCATCTCTTAATCTAGAAAACCCCCTACCCCCTTTTAACTTAGAGGCAAATACAGGTAAATGAGTGACTGGGGTTCATTGCCACAGAACAGTTGACATGGTTTGTTTAAATAAACATTTTCAAACAAGTGTTATCCTATAACCATGCCAAATAGATTGACATGTCTATTCTAGTTTTGATTGGGGGAAATGGGTGGAGTCTCTGAATAGCGCGGTGGGTAAGGAAACATTGCATTACTGGATGGGTCAAAGGGAAGATGTCCAAGGGTGTGATCAGGAGAAAGTATATTAAGATACAGAGAGCCAAATGTTTGCATTAATGGTGATACTTAGCAATCGTTTTTCAGCAATTGTGATTATGAAACACTAGGGAGGATTCAGTCAATTGCTTTCTTCGGGAAAAATGAGCAGGGATATTACTGAGGGCATGAATGATCTTTTTTGACATATGCAAAATATTAGACATCTCTTAGGTACTAGAACATCACTGGAAGATGTTTTTATGTATAAACACAATTCAAGTGCCAATGCTAGCCCATAGCTTCTGAGACAGTAGAACACTCTTGTCTTACCCTTTACTTTTTATTTATTTATTTTTTTATAAAGATAATATTTAATATCTGAGTATCTGGCCAGTACTAGGACCACTCCAAATGTTTTTTTCTCCATCTTTATTAAATTGGGTATTTCTTATTTACATTTAAAATGTTATTCCCTTTCCCAGTTTCCAGGCCAACATCCCCCTAACCTCTCCCCTCCCTTCTATGTGGGTGTTCCCCTTCCCATCCTCCCCCCATTACCGCCCTCCTTCCAACAATCCCGTTCACTGGGGGTTCAGTCTTGGCAGGACCAAGGGCTTCCCCTTCCACTAGTGCCCTTACTAGGCTAATCATTGCTACCTATGCGTTTGGAGCCCAGGGTCAGTCCATGTATAGTCTTTGGCTAGTGGCTTAGTCCCTGGAAGCTCTGGTTGGTTGGCATTGTTGTTCATATGGGGTCTCAAGCCCCTTCAACACATACATATACAGCCACCAAACTAGATACGATGGATGAAACAAAGAGGTGCAGGCTGACAGGAACTGGATGTATATCTCTCCTGAGAGATACAGCCAGAATATGGCAAATATATAGGCAAACGCCAGCAACAAAGCACTGAACTGAGAACGGGATCCCCATTGAAGGAATCAGAGAAAGAACTGAAAGAAAGAATTGTCTTACTCTTTAAACACTCATTGGACTTCCACGTCTTGGACTTTGCTCATATACTGACACATACAATTATTTTGATGAAATTTGGTCAGAAATCAATTTTGTACCTCATTACCTCATTAATGAGAGCTATAAGAGCAGTGGTTCTCAACCTTCATAATATGACCCTTTAATATAGTTTCTCACATTGTGGTGACCCTCAATTGTAAAATTATTTTGCTCTTACTTTGTAACTGAATTTGCTACTGTTATGTGGTGTAATGTAAATATCTCATAAACAGGATGTCTGACACAGACACCCAAAGGGCTCATGACCCACAGGTTAGGAACCACTGTGTTAGAGGAGGCACAGTTATAAACAATATAAAACATTGGATGTTCTTAATAGGCTATTGATCAGAGACTACTGAACACTGTACTGGCAGTGTTCAGTGCTCTTTTGCTTCCTTATTTGTATATAAGTTAGGAGAACAATGGTGGATGATTCAATCTGTACTCTAGGGTGGAGAAATGAAAATAAATAATGCCACCCAACATTGCTTAGTCATTTTAAATGAATACTATCAGGTGATATTCTATTAAGATGAAAACGTTTTTTATACTAGATTGCGATCCCAAATAAAACAAGTTCCTAGTGTAAATTCATGCCAGTGGCAATGCTAATATTTGTCAGTTGTTCACCTGTCCATGAGTATCAGACAGACTTTTCATTTTAAGAATTGTATGTAGCCACTGCTTTCTATTACTGCTATGATGCAGCTTGTGACCCCTGTATTGCATGGAGGCAGTAGATCACAGCAGTGAGCCCAGCGTAGTCTAACAGAGTTCTCCTGTGGTCATCACAGACATATAAAATATTTAAAGACCCCCTCTCCCCCCTCCATTTAGTATGTATTATAAGATAGTTGGATACACTACTAAAAGCATATCTCTGAGCCCTCATAAAGAGTTCTGGAAAGAAAGCAAAAGACATTTAAAGCATCAAAGAGACTGATGAATAGAGATGCCAGGATATTCAAATACATTTAGAGACAGTATTGTCAAGCTTGTTTTCTGAGCCATGATACTAAAGATAGTAGGAACCAGCAAAGAAAAGAACTCTGTAGAAATGCAAATATCTTCAACGTTGAATCTATTAATCCACCGCACACTTTCTTCAGCATCATACTTACTCAGATGTACAGGCAACAAAAAAGTATTTAGAATATTTGCATAATTTCAAACACCCAGTTCATAAATTATTTATTGGTCATGGTCAAATGAATGTTAGCTATTTCATAATTATCTTTTGTGTAAAAGGTTGCGTGGCTCACAAAAAAAAATGTTTCAATGGCAATTGCATATCCGTAGCCTTCTTAAACAGTACAGAAATAAATGATACTTAATTATGTAGCACTCATGTACATTTTATCATGTTCAAAAATTCTGAGAAAAATTACACTTAATTTGTAGGTTTACTTTAACGGAACACCAGATATGTACAATTAGAAAAGAAAAAACACATGAGCTACCTTTAAGATTGAACTGAAATGCTAACAAATAACAGGACAGTACATGACATAAATCAAACTACCAGGACCTTACTTGTCCTAGGAGTGTGAGTTATAAAATGACAAAGTCCTAGAACAAGAAACGATTTCTACAACCACTACTTCAGCACCTCATTTTCATAACTCAGAGAACCATGACATGGAATTTCAATGGCTTTTCCAAGCCTTACAGACAGAGCATGTTTCCCGTTGTTGAGCCATTGACTCACTGAATCCTTCCTTATACAGCAGTGGATGTACTGCTTGGACAGTAACATTCCTTTTAATTATACTAACAAAATCTTAGAGATATTCTGAAGGCAGTGCGCCCACAGTTCAATCTACAAGAGTAATTCTAAAGAAGAAAACTATATGAAGAATAGGTGACATATTATAAATGTTCTTTAGAGCATTCTTTAGTCTGAATAACAGTGTGAATATGGGTACTAACCTTGGTTCACAGAAACAAAACAAATACCTAACAAAACCAAACCAAAACAAGGTAAAACAAAAACCTAAATGAATTCCTTTAAAATTTTGTTTTCATTAATTAATTAATTTTCTATTGCTGCATATTGAATACAAGGTTTACATCATAAATATGTTTACGATTGGGATATTAGTTGGGAGTACATGACCCCTTTGCCTCTACTTCCTATTGGAGAATACAGGATTTTAGATCCTTATAAAGATAATATGAAGTTGTGTTATTTTGTGTTTGGAGGACTAGTAACACTCTTCTTAGCCAGTGAATATCAAGCATAAGTTCCATGCCATGGTAGGTATGTGCTTTAATGAGCTAGGGCTTCTATGAGCCTACACCTAGAGGCTTAAAGAACAGATTGTTTTCTTTCATAGTTCTGGGGATAACTCCGATATCAGATATGGAGGGATGATTCAATGGCTAAAAGTGCCTGTTACACATAGAGAGGACCCAGTTTGGTTTCCAGAATCTACATTTGATGGTTCACAACCATTTTTATCTCTAGTTCCAGGGAATCTTAGATCCTCTTAGCATGAAGACTCCTGCCTAATGAATTCATGTGCATCAATGTACACACACACACACACACACACACACACACACACACACAATCAATCAATCCATTAATCCATCCATCCATCCATCCATCCATCCATCCATCCATCCATCCATCCATCCATCAATCAATTTTTAAAAAAGAAACATATAAGACCAAGGTGAGGCTTTGGTTTCTAGTGAAGCTTTCCTTCCTGACTTGCAGCCAGGATCCTCTTTTGCCCCTTTATTTGCTGTTAGCAGGCAGAGAAAGGAGTCACTTGCCTCTCCTTTCCATGGTAGAAAGGCACAGGCAATCTCATGTTGTCTTCATTGTTATTCCAGCAATCTTCTCATCATCTTTATGCTAGCCCTACAGATTCTAAATATATAAATTTATATTTAAAAATTATACATGTATGCCTTATATATTCTAAATATATAAATTAAGTTAAGTTATAGCCTTTGACATAGCTTATGCTATAAGAAAACAAAAAATCATAATCTGGGGGAGTGTTGCATTATTACCTTGCTTAGAAACAAGAAGCACACACATTTTAACAACCTAAAAATAACATTTTTTTTTTATGAACTTACCCACAGCATTCAGGGGCAGGGTGGGACCAGAGTGAGGTGAGAGAGTTAAAATTAGGACAAAATTCAAAAGAAGATTCTCTCAAAGTTGCATTAGTTCAGCGACAGGAGTCGTGTACTCCTGATAGTGAGAGCTTCCTTAAACTTCATGCTCTAAACATTTTTCCTGTGGATGGCTAGCTCAGGGAAGTAGGCATGAATCTCTAGCTAAAGAGATAATGGGTTCCTTAAGATGTTCTACTCAGCAAAACAAATAAACAAGCAACCCCAGAAGATGCCAAATGGATATGTGGAAATACAAGATGCCTTTCATCGTTTAAACTAGCAATTTGGCCCTTAGAATTCTGTGTCCTTCAGATTTTGGTGCTAGGTGATTGGAAGGTGTTTTCTGGCTGCAGAAATAAGTAAATACAAAATGGACTTTGAAGCTGTGCTTGCTTTGGGATGTGGTTTTTCTGTTGGATTCTGGCTCTATGGGATATAAAAGAGCTTCTGCCTCAAGCTCCTATCTGCATGAAGAAGAACCAGCATCACCTAGTACTGCTGTGCTCAACTTGCCGAGATGAATGAGTTTTTTAAAGAACATGAACAAATACAGGCTGCTCTGCCCTTATTCCTATAAAATATTTTGTCTCCGCCACAGCAAAGTAACTAACCCAGTGCTCACACAGTTGAGGCTTAGTTGGTCTTAGTTAGCGTTTCTGTTGCTGTGAAAAGATACCACGGGCACAGCAATACTTATAAAGGAAAACATTTGACTGGGGGCTAGCTTACGGTTTTACAGAATATTCCATTATCATCGACAAGAAACCTAGAGGCATGCAGATAGACATGGTGTTGGAAACGTGGCAGAGAGTTCCATATTTGGGTAGGCAGGGAGCAGAAAGAGCAAGGTACTGGGCCTGGCTTGAGCTTCTGAGACTACCAAGACTACTTACAGTGACACTCTTCCTCCAAAATGGCCACACTTATCCCCCAAAGGTCACAGATCTATTCATTTCAGAAAATGCAAATCTGTACAAACCTATGGGGCATTTTTATTCAAACTACCAAAAATCACAAATACTGTCATTTCCACTCACACTAAACTGGCCAACCTAAGGTGAATTAGGTATGGGAATATAAAGATATTAGACACAGCACCAAACCCAGGATTGCTGAAGCAAAGCATAATTCCTCCATGGACTTAAGGCTCTAAATATCTAGCTGTGTATACCGAGTCATTCTGAAACACAGAGACCTAAAGAATATGAAATTTGTTAATTCCTATGATGAATAGACTCTTCGGTTACTTTTATCATTATATATGGTATTCCAGTTATTTTTATGGCAGCATTCAATGAGGAATTCCCTAGGTGTTGAGGCCTTAAGGCGGTCTCTACTCTTACAGACTTCCCAACACTTCAACGTAATAATTGAAAAGCTACTTCAGAATTATTTTGGAAGGAGGAATTATAGGAGTGTTCTTATTGATATTATTTCATTGATCAGCAAAGTCACATGGCTATTATCAGAGACCAAGTATTTCGAAACTACACAGGAACATACATTTGAAAAAAAAAAAAAACAAACAGTGAAATGTACATTCCTTGTTATTTAACAATCCATGGCTTCTCTACTTATAAAACCCATTACCTACCCAGATTTCCAAGGCATATTTACATTTTGGTAACAAATATAATTTTATCATAAGGACAAAAGAGGAAAGGGAACATAACATAGTTCCCTTTAGACCTTTTATGAGGCATCATTGTTCTAATTAGGTTCTCATTGTTTAATTATTTTTCAGATGGTCCTTCCTCTTAAAAAGCATCATAATGGAAATTAAGTTACATCATCACAAATTTAGAGCAAATGCAAACACCAAAATAATAAAACACTTGCAAGACTTGTTTAAGTTAAATATAAGTACAAACAAGTTTTCTTAGATATGGAATCTTTTGTCTATTGTTTAAATTTTATTTATTTATTTTTACACTCCAGATTTTATTGCCCTCCTGGTCCACCCTGTGAGGGTTCCACATCCCATACCTCCTCCCTGCCTCCTCCTGCACTCCCCCTATCTCCACAAGGATGTCCCCACCCTACTCACTCCACTAGACCTCTAAACTTCCTGGGTCCTCCAGTCTCTTAAGGGTTAGGTGCATCTTCTCTGAACGAAGACCCAGGAGCCCTCTGCTGTATATGTATTGGGGACCTCATATCAACTGGTGTATGCTGCCTGGTTGCTCTTTTGCTCTGGTTTCTTGGATTCTAATGGTTTATAAAGCAAAGTTTATGAAGTTTTGAAAGTTTATGAAATCATTCGTGCACAGGGGGGACAGAAAAATAACAACAGGAGTTCTCATTCACAAAAGGTGGAAATACATGATGCTGTTAGAGAAATTGTATAACTGTGCCAGCACATCAATTTAGCTCTTTATGGCCTGGCTTAAGGGACTTTTCTTGCACTAGAATTCAGTTCTGTACCTCAGGAGTGCTTCTCCTTTCTGCTTCACATGTTTTCAGGCTCTTGATTCTCATCCCCATACAATCAGCTCTTGACTTTACTCTCTGATCCATTCCTTATTTCCCGTAAGAAATGGCATAGATTTGGAGCATAATAAATTGAACAACCTGGTTCCAGTCTTCAGAAGATCCAGCAGCGTGTTCAGGTTTGAACTGGTTCTGTTTCTGACTCATTTAAACAGTGTACAGGTTTTCTATATATCAAACTATAATTTGCTCAGAAAAATAAAAGCCATGCCCAGAAATCTGCTAATGTCCCGTGTGTCTGTCCCTGCAGCTGCTGTCATACTCTCTAGCTTAGAAAGTCTTTAGAAGTTTTATCAAACAAAATATTGTAATATTCCTTAATTTGATATTGATCTCAGTGGCATATTTTATGGTGGCACCATGGACCTTATCTCTTCCTCAGACAATCTGAAGATGTGTGCTTTATTTCCCCACTAGTAAAGTCCTTTTGTTAAAGGAGGCACTCTAAATTCTACTTAGAAATCAGCACATTCTATCCTTAGTTCATACCTTTGGCAATGCTTTATCTTAAGAGGCTACAAAAAAAAATCAATCGATATGTTCAATATTCTGCATGGAAATATCCACAGGTTTCTTAAGCATTCTCAAGCTTCAAAGTTATTGAGTAACATTCTCACTTGCTTTTCGATTATTAAAGTGTTAATGTTTCTATAGCTTTCAACTCTCACATCCTTTTAATTACTTTCTCAATAACTACTAAACAACATTAACATCTTTCTGACCTCTACTCCATGTTCTCAAGGTCAATTTCCTGTGTCTTATATTTTTGCTACCTCATTTCTGGCACCAACTTCTGCATCAGCTCTACATATGCAAAACAAAGCCCCAACTTAGTAATTAACAAACAACTGAGAGGGGGAGGAAACAAACTGAAGATGGGTTCTTTTCCTCTAAGAGTTTCTATTAGACATATTAGCCTAAGTTTCTATGGGATGCCTGCTACGTGGATTCATAAGTGTGCATGCGAAGAGGTAAGATTTAAAAGTGTTTTAATGTGGAAATGTTTATCATGATTTATTTATGTCTTGGTTTTTAAACTCTCATCAGCTAAATAGTCCCAGAAGCACTACACAAGGCCATTGGATGCACAATGGCTCAGTTCATTAGACATTTTCAGTGTAATGATACGTTATAGACATGGTGAGGGAAATGAAGGAATTCTATCCAGTAAGTAATCTCAAAGAACAACAATTTTATAAATTATCTTTTTTAAATATCTTGTGCCATGTTCCATTTGAATTAAGTATTTTCTCACTGTTGATAGCTGTTGACACACACACACACACACACACACACACACACACTTTCTTTCCTTCCCTATAAAATATCAGTCTTGTAAAAATTTCATCAAGTAAGTGAAAGGTAAAAATGTCATCCCACTTCTCAACGTTCCTGTCAATATTTCACACCTGTGTGGGAGACAGATAGATGTCTAAGCCTTAGCTGTATAACATGTAAACTGCAACCTCCAATTAACTCACCTTCTGAATTGTCAACAAGACTCCATCGCAATCCAGTTAGCCTATATTGGCAGGAAGCCTAATAGCAAAATGCATGTTTAAAATACCAAGTAGTGGAGAAACACTATATTATTTTGCAAAAAAAAATGTTATCATCCACCTGTGCAGAGGAAATATGCCTTTCCATGTTGTTTTATTTTAAACTTAAGACAGGGTCTTTTCTTAGTAGAGATGATCCATTTATTACATCCCTATGGCTTCATCTCAACAAATTATAATAAATTCCATAAGCCTAAAAATACTTACTAAATTATATTGAAACCATTTATTTGTTATTTTATTTTATAGCAACAGTGTATATTTATGTACTGATACATATTTACCTACTGATGATTCTAGCAATGTTGGTGCAAAATGAAGTTAATCTCAGCAAATATTTAGTGTATTTCTGTACATAAAATTCAATAGTCACAGTAAATTCATATGAAAACTCATCCCATCCCCGAAGTATGATGATATTCAAGATATTAGGGAAAATACTTAAATTAATATAACATATTTTAAAAATTATTTGAGTACTATATGCATCTAGGATTTGATCTATAAAATTTCCCCTAGACAGTCTATAGACCACAATTTGTATCATTAAGGTAAATCCACTTTGGAACCTTCTAAGATTTGGAACAGAGAAAAACAGTGTCATTTAATAATTGAAAATTGCAGATGGCTGGGAATTTAGTGTCTTTTCATGAATGAGTGAGGAGATTTCACCATAAATGCAGAGTGAGAATGAGGTGGCCATTAAAGTTTTATGAGACTGGTTATTTTACACAGCTTGGAACAATAACATCACCCACACGAGCCTAGGAGCACCCTGTTAGTCTTTCTGCAACAATACTTTACCAGAAGAGACTAGAGTTCTTTTAAAAATTCCTATCAGTCATATTTTTCATTAATGATTCAATCAAAGAGAATCTAATAGTATTTGCTATGTTAAACAAAGGTGTCCTAAGAGTTTGAGAGATTAATAAATTATGTACAAAACATGCCAGTGACCGAATGTGGAGCTGGGCTTTTTGATCATGGCAGGCAAGCAGTGCTAGTGTTAAACAAAGCCAAGGTTCCATGTTGACACTTTCTTTTTTCCTGAGGGGGAAAAGTAAACTGTAACAATAAGGAATGATGTAAGCTAAACCTTTATTTCTCCTCTTTCTCTATTTTTGCTATTTTTCCTTCCATTTCTTTCATTTTCTATTTTTATTAAAGCAACAGTAGGAACAACAATCATCACCAATATTCTTGGAAACTGGCTTTAGGAAAGGAAGGGGATGACTCATGTATGTATATATGCATGTATGTATGTATGTATGTATGTATGTATGTATGTATTTGTTACTGTTAGATTCTAAAGATATAATTGTTTCACACAATATGGGAGAAAGAGCTTACTATAAAACTAAAACCCTGTGAGATAAGAAGTAGTAATTTTCTTTTTAACTCCTTATCATTTTAGAGTTCAGATCTGTCTGCATTTGTTGGAGTTTGTTCATAGTTTCATGCAGACATTACAACCTGTGTGCCAGGGTTTGGTCACAAGAGACCTTTCTTCTCTATTGACAGAATCTACCTGCATGCTGTTTAAACCCGTTTAGTTATTATGGGACTGTCTGACCTGTATCTTAGGGGTGTGTGTGTGTGTGTGTGTGTGTGTGTGTGTTTCCTTTGCTATTCCTTGTACTTTCTATTTTTTCAAATATTTCATGTATTTCATTATGTTCTTTTCCAGAGCACCAGGAGAGATCCATGGAATGTACTAGTTTGAAAATGCTCAGAATGAATGTACTCAATCATTTACAAAGGTGATTTACTGAGAAATGTTTAAGAGTATAATATATTTTATGAGCAAAAGATATTTTACTGCTATATTAGATCTGTGTATATGAATCTGGTATTTAAACATTCTTTTATTTCATTGAGTTTTCCTCTTTTTTTTTTTTAGTAAAGCATTGAGACACTTTTTTTGCAATGAGCCACATTCAGTTCTAAGTCTTGTCCCTTTAAATGGCATCACACCTATGCCATAGTTTCTGCACCAAAGAGTTTCTTTTTTCTGCTAACCTCTTGAGGTCACAGTGGTGGTTTGAAGTCTACGAAGCAATTCTCTTCAAAGAGTAACTCACAGCAGGACTTGTGCAATAAGGGTGTTCTTGATTCCAGTATTCACATACATTCTGCTTTGCTTTTCAGAAAATTTGGTTCTGAGGCTACTACAAAGGTAACATCCTTAAAACATATCATTCTCTATGTCTCACTGTAGCAAAGGCTTAGATAATGACATTGGAGATGTACTGCTAGAATTTTCTCCACACAAATATCATTTTAAAAACTACCTGGTGGAGTCCTTGATCCACCCTGTGCTCTTTGCTCTAGAGTCCCTCCCATTCACCTTTGAGAAGGGCTCCAGGGTCGCTTTCTGGAGACAGATGGAAGAGAGTGTGCCCTTCCAGCCAGGGATCCCATGCGTTTAAGCATTTATTCTAATTGTGGGTAGAATGCGAAAGGAGTTGAATTTCAAAGTACAAAGTTGAGAACAGGCATTTTAGAATCCCACTTCTACCAATTACCAGCTGCCTGAATTTAGGCCACTTCAGTAAGAGCTTTGAGCCTCAGTTTCTGCGTCTGTTATGGGAGTCATATGACCTGGTATGAAGAAGAAATGAGTTCATGCATATAAAATGATTCATGTCTGGTGCACCCAGTGCTACATATGCAAATTATCATCTGAAATACTGTATAGTAAAGGTATATGTATACCTTTATTAGGATTGTAGGAGGATTTATTACAAAGCCCAGGTAATACATTCCTATAAAGCTATAGTTACATTTTATGTGACTTAAAAGGGATAAGTGGAATTATTTCATTAACATTTACATTAATTAATTTCCATGATTGATCATAAAATACAAATTTAAAAATTTTAAAAATTTAACTTAAGATACAACACCCAGAGGGAGCCAGACTCTGAGGTGCTCTGAAAAACCTAGGATCACAACAGTTGCCCCAATACCTCAAGTAACTGGGACCCCCCAGGATCCAGAGACACAGGAACACCTGCCCAGCTACAGGCAAGGGTTCCTTCCAGTTTGAACCTGTGCCTGTAGCAGACCTGGAGCCTTGGCTCTGCACCCATTCCTACAACAGTCAGAGGAAGCTCAACTCCCAGGTGCTCTGACACACCCTGGATCACAGGATCACAGGATCACAGGATCACAGGATCACAGGATCACAGAATCACAGGATCACAGGATCACAGAATCACAGGATCACAGAATCACAGAATCACAGGATCACAGAGACAGCTTCACTCCCAGGAACTCTGACACCCAGGATCTCAAAATCACAGGATCCCAGAATCACAGGATCCCAGAGAAAGCTGGACTCCAAGGAGTTCTGACACAACCAGGACCACAGGAGGGAAGGCTTCAGCCAGAGACAGCAAGAGCAGTAAACTCTAGAGATAATAAGATAGGCAAGAGACAGGCACAAGAACATAAGAGAAACCAATGCTACTTGACAACATCAGAACCCAGTTCTCTTACCACACTAAGTCCTGGATACCCAAACATACCTGAAAAGCAAGATTCAGATCTAAAATCCCATTTCATGAATATAATAGAGGAAATTAGAAGGACATGAATAACTCACTTAAAGAAACACAGAAGGCTTCTACTCTAAGCAATCTGCCGGCTGGCTCAGAACACACAAAGGAAGGAGGAGTCTGGGACAGGACACTTCCGGTTTCTGCCTGTGCCTAGAACTGAACAGCTCCCACAGATCTCCATGACCAAAACCAGTGTGGGAGAGAGCTGGACTCTCAGAAGTGCGGACAATCCTGGTAGCTCAGAGGAGACAACTACTTCTGCTCACATTCTTGACCCAAGAGGAACTCACCTAGTGCCCTCTGTGCCCTCTGAGCACAGGAAACTAGAAGCAGTCAGGGGCAGGACCCTTCCCGTTTCTGCCTGTGCCCAGAGATGAAACTTCCCCATAGTTCTCTGTATCCAAATCCCATGGGTAAAAGAGCTGGACTCTCAGAAGTGCAGAAAATCTTGAGAGCTCAGCAGAGACCTCCATTCTGTTTACATTCCTGGCCCAAGAGGAAACTGCCTAGTGCCTTCTGGATACAGGAACATACAGGCAGTCAGGGGCATGAGCTCTTCTGGAGTCCAGAGCTGAAAGCCGGTCACTAGGAACAATGACACACCTGAGAGCAAAGGTAACACCAACTCTTCTGCTCCAAGCGACCTGCCTGGAAGCCTTAGAACAAATAAAACCAGGAGCAGCTTTCTGTTCCCAGGATCAGCTGAAAGAATACAGGTCTATAGGAGTGCTGACACGCAGGCTTACGGGAGGGTCAAGCCACTGTCAGAGACAGCAAGACAAGTTAACACCAAAGACAATCTGATGGTGGGATGCAAGCCCAGGAAACTAAGCAACGGAAACCAAGACTACTTGGCATCATCAGAACCTGGTTCTCCCACCAAAGCAAATACTGGATATTCAAACACATTGGAAAAGCAAGATTTGGATTTAAAATCACATCTCATGATGATGATAGAGGAAGTTAAGAAGGACATAGCACCCTCAAAGAAATGCAGGACAACAGAGGTAAACAAGGAGAAGCCCTTAAAGAGGAAAACACAAAAATCCCGTAAAGAATTACAGGAAAACACAACCAAACAGGTGAAGGAACTGAACAAAAAAAAAAATCTTAGGATTTAAAAATGGAAATAGAAACAATAAAGAAATCTCAAAGGGAGACAACCCCTGAGGTAGAAAACCTTGGAAGGAGATCAGGAGTCATAGATGCAAGCATCACCAACAGAATACAAAGGATAGAAGAGATAATCTCAGGGGCAGAAGACACCATAGAAAACATAGGCACAACCATCAAAAATAATGTAAAATGCAAAAAGCTCCAAACCAAAACATCCAGGAAATCCAGGACATGTTGTTGTAAAATTATAAAAATAAAAATGTATTGTGGTCTTTTTACCCTGCTTGGTCCACGCTGCGGTGTCTCAAGATATCTGCTAGATATCTTAGTGGAAACACATCCCAGCCGCACACTTTCCTACATTCAAACCCTCACATAAAAGAACACACAACACAATAATCTTTGACCCAATTGATAAGGTATAATTGCCCACTTAAACATGGAAAGCCCAGTACCATCCATCCCTAGGAACATTAATAACAACCTGTAAATACACAGAGCAGAATCTTACCATCACCTTCCATGGCTTCTCACCCTCTCCTCTCTCTGTCTCTTCCTTTTTCCTCTGGTCTCCTCCTCTTCCTTCAAACTTCTCTCCCGCCCATCCTTCCTTCTCCTCCAATGACAGGCCTCTTTCTATCCTGTACCTGCCCTTCACCTGTACTTTACAAATTAAATGCAGAGGTGGTTCTGGTGAAGTCACCTGAGTTCTGAGTAGAGACTAGGCAGCTGTCTTTGGGGCAGTGGAATTAGCATCAAAATATAGATAACTTCGGGGCAAACCACAACAAAGACACAATGAGAAGGTCAAACCTAAGGATAATAGGTATGGAAGAGAGTGAAGACTCCCAACTTAAAGGGCCAGTAAATATCTTCAACAAAATTATAAAAGAAAACTTCCCTAACCTAAAGAAAGAGATACCCATAAACATACAAGAAGCATACAGAACTCCAAATAGATCGGACCAGAAAAGAAACACCTCCCGTCACATAATAGTCAAAACACCAAACGCACAAAATAAAGAAAGAATATTAAAAGCAGTAAGGGAAAAAGGCCAAGTAACATATAAAGGCAGACCTGTCAGAATTACACCAGACTTTTCACCAGAGACTGAAAGTCAGAAGATCCTGGGCAGATGTCATACAGAACATAAGAGAACATAAATGCCAGCCCAGGCTGCTATATCCAGCAATACTCTCAATTAACAGTAGAAACTAAGATATTCCATGATAAGACCAAATTTACACAATATCTTTCCACAAATCCAGACCTACAAAGGATAATAGATGGAAAATGCCAACATAAAGAGAGAAACGAACACCCTAGAAAAAGCAAGAAAGTAATCCTCTTGCAATGGAAAAAAGAAGAGAGCCACACAAACATAATTCCACCTCTAGCAACAAAAATAACAGGAAACAAAAAATAACTATTCCTTAATATATCTTAATATCAATGGACTCAATTCTCCAATAAAAAAAAAAACATAGACTAACAGACTGGAAATGTAAAGAGAACCCAGCATTTTTCTGCATACAGGAAACACACTTCAGAGACAAAGACAGATGCTACCTCAGAGTAAATGGCTAGATACAATTTTCCAAGCAAATGGTCCCAAGAAAAAAGCTGGAGAAGCCATTGTAATATTTAATAAAATCGACTTTCAACCAAAAGTTATCAAAAAGGATAAGGAAGGACACTTCATATTCATCAAAGCAAAAATATACCAAGATGAATTCTTAATCCTGAATATCTATGCTCCAAATGCAAGGTCAACTACATTCATAAAAGAAACCTTACTAAAGCTCAAAGCACACATTGCATCTCACATAATAATAGTGGGAGACTTCAACACCCCACTCTCATCAATGGACAGATCATGGAAACAGAAACTAAACAGAGACATAGAGAAACTAACAGAAGTTATGAACCAAATAAATTTAACAGATATTTTTACAGTGTTTCATCCAAAAACAAAAGATAATTTCTTCCAGTACCTCATGGTACCTTCTCCAAAACTGACAATATCATTGGTCAGAACACAGGTCTCAACAGATAGAAGAAGATTGACATAATCCCATGCATCCTATCAGATCACCAGCAACTAAGACTGGTCTTCAATAAGAACAAAAACAACGGAAAGCCCACATACACATGGAAGTTGAACAACGCTCTACTCAATGATGACTCGGTCAAGGAAGAAATAAAAAAATTAAAGACTTTTTAGAATTTACTGAAAATGAAGGCACAACATACCCAAACTTATAGGACAAAGTGAAAGCAGCTCTAGGAGGAAAACTCATAGTCTGAATGCCTCCAAAAGAAACTGGAGAGAGCATACATTAGCAGGTTGACAGCACACATAAATGCTCTAGAACAAAAAGAAGCAAATACAACCCAAGAGGAGTAGATGTCAAGAAATAATCAAACTCAGGGCTGAAATCAACCAAACAGAAACACAAAAAACTATACAAAGAATCAACAAAACTAGGAGATGGCTCTTTCAGAAACATGATAGATAAACCCTTAGCCAGAGTAACCAGAGGACGCAGAGAGTGTGTCCAAATTAACAAAATCAGAAATTAAAAGGGAGAGATAACAACAGAATCTGAGGAAATTAAAAAAATCATCAGATTCTACAACAGAACTGGAAAATCTGTATGAAATGGACAATTTTCTAGACAGATACTAGGTACCAAAGTTAAATCAGGAACAGATTAACCATTTAAACAGCCCCATAACTCCTAAAGAAATAGAAGCAGTTACTAAAAGGCTTCCAACCAAAAGGAGCCTAGGACCAGATGGGTTTAGTGCAGAATTCTATCAGACTTTCATAGAAGACCTGATACTATATTATCCAAACTATTTCACAAAATAGAAACAGAAGGAGCACTGCTCCAATTTTTTCTATGAAGGCACATTATGCTTATACCTAAACCACACAAAGACCCAACAAAGAATGAGACCTTCAGACCAATTTCTCTTATGAATATCTATGCAAAAATAATCAAAAAATTCTCCCCCAAAGAGTCCAAGAACACTTCAAAACAATCATCCATCATGACAAAACAGGCCTCACCCCAGAGATGCAGGAATGGTTCAATATATGGAAATCCATCAACATAATCCACTATGTAAACAAACTCAAAGGAAAAAAAAACACATGATCATCTCATTAGATGCTGAGAAATCATTTAACAAGCTTCAACACCCTTTCATATAAAAGTTTTGGAAAGTTCAGTAATTCAAGGCCCATACCTAAACATAGTAAAAGCAGTAGCCTACATCAAACTAAATATTTCTATTTCATTATCATAATGATGTTAATCTCTCTCTCTCTCTCTCTCTCTCTCTCTCTCTCTGTGTGTGTGTGTGTGTGTGTGTGTGTGTGTGATGTGCATTCATATGTGTTTATGTATGGATGAGTGTCATGCAGTGGCTGGAAACTAACCTTAGCTCTCATTCTTAGGAACACTATATATCTCCATTGAGACAGAGTATTTCACTTCTAGAGCTTACCAATTAGACTAGTCTGGCTAGTTGGAAATCACAAGCATCAGTCCTGTCTTCATGACTCTAGTGCTAGGATTAAAAGTGCGTGGATTCCATATGGCTCTTATACTGATGTTAGAAAACAAATTTAAGTCCACATGTTTACAGAAAAAGAACTTTAAGGACTGTGCCATGAGGCCAAGCCAGCACAGATATCATCTGCTTAGAACAATCAAATGTGGTAGATTAGTGAGGTGGGTTATGGGAGGCTAGAACCAAGGATGGAGTACAGGAAATGATAACTAACTTTAAAGACATTTTAAAATGCAATGGGGAAGCCTACTACTGTAGAAGTATTTAAAATATTTACATATACACATACAAAAAGAGTTTAAATGGCATTATAATATAAGAAGGAACATTATCTTCCTCAGACAACACAACTATGAAATCAAATAACCAAATTTAATGGAAGACTATGAAAATATTTTCAAATATTTACTGTGAAAAGTCACAATCAATTACATTGTATTAAAGATCATTCTCACATATCTATTTCATCCAGTGTCAGAGAGGACTGTCCAAGTGAAATCAAAAGATACCAGGGAAACTTGAAGAGAAATAATGGGTTATGGTAGCCTTTTACTGGTCATGTGATTGGCTATGTCTCCTGAACCCTCCAGGACTTCCTATCTTCTTGTTGACCTCATAATATTGTCGAAAATTTATCTAGGATTTGTCTAGATATATCTACCCTGGACACTTGAACTTATATCTTACCTTGTATTCTTACCATTTGTAGACATCATCAAGAAAACATCTGCCTCAAAATGTAGATTGAGTTGGGTGGGCAAATTGTCCAGATAAAAATCATGCATTTGAAGCTGGGCCTGTTTTTTGTTGTTGTTTGTTGTTGTTGTTGTTTGTTTTTTAATTTATTCATTTTTAATTTATTATTTAAATTTGTTATTGGTTATTTAATTTATTTACATTTCAAATGTCATACTTCCTGGTTTCCCCTCCACAAACCACCCATCCTATCCCCCTCTGCCTGCCTTCATGAGGGAGCTCCCCCACTCACCCACCCAACCTCACCTCCCTACCCTGGCATCCCCTATACTGAGGCATTGAGCCTCCACAGAACCAAGGTCCTTCCCTCCCATTGATGCCAGATAAGGCCATCCTCTGCTACATATGCAGCGGGAGACATGGGTCCCTTCATGTATACTCTTTGGTTGGTGGTGTAGTCCCTAATCTGAACAATGGGATGTTTTCTTCAAACCCTTTCTTCAAGTACACTTGAACAGTTTTTGGTATTTTTTTTAATTTTAGCATCACAGGGAAATGCTTGACTGGAAAGACTAGAACAAGCTAAACAGGAAAGGAGTTTCTTGAAAAAACTCAGCAGTTCACAGAACCAGAACTTGAGTCTAGGTATGAAAATGAGCAAAAATCATGACAGAAATGAAAATTTACCAGCATACAGAATCTAATTCCATAGAAAAAAGAAGAATAAAACAGACTTTGAAAAGAAGTAACCAATAGGAAAAGATTTTTCATCAAACATCAATAGAGAAAATAGGGCGTAGTTTAGATTTTAGAAAAATAAAATCTTGAACAATGTATCATCATGCTGAAGTACATGGTTAAAATCCAGAAGAATTTCATTGCTGACTTGGAAATGAGGATCAAAAATTTCAGAGAAAGGCCAGCTTGGAGACATGTACTGAATCATTTGAGATAGTGCTTCATATTGAAGTATATTGAAGTTGACAAGAAAATTAATTTGCCAAGTAAAGTGTTCTTTAATGAATGCTGTAAATTTAGGAAATAACAAGAAGGAAGAGAGAAAAAGAATCAAGAAAAGTGGAGTAAGAGAACATGAAAGTTTAGAAAAGAACCAAGAAGACTCTCAATTAGTTATAAAAAAGCAATATATTGAGCTAGTCAACATTTTCCAGAGAAACACAACCCTTATCATTAGTGAGAAGTTCACCTGCTCACCTGACTCTTGTGAATATGAAGGTTGGCATATCTACACTCTGTAGGTAAGCTGACAACTTAGGGATTCCTAAGTCAATGTTCTTAGCCCATCTTCTGAAGAGCCAGGGAAAAGTCCAAGTCCATGTTGTAAATATAAACTGAAGGCCTTTGCCTAGAAATTTCTCCTTCTCCTTCTTCTTCTTCTTCTTCTTCTTCTTCTTCTTCTTCTTCTTCTTCTTCTTCTTCTTCTTCTTCTTCTTCTTCTTCTTCTTCTTCTTCTTCTTCTTCTTCTTCTTCTTCTTCCTCCTCCTCCTCCTCCTCCTCCTCCACCTCGTCCTCCTCCTCCTCCTTCTTCTCCTCCTCTTCCTCCTTCTCCTCCTCCTCCTCCTCCTCCTTCTCCTCCTTCTCCTCCTCCTTTGTTTTCGTTGTCATCTTCATCTTTGTCTTTGTTTTTGTCTTCTCCTCCTTTTTCTTCGTCTTCTCCTTCTCCTTTGTCTTCTCCTTCACCTCCTCCTCCTTCCTTCTTTCCTCCTTTCTTTCTTTCTTTCTTTCTTTCTTTCTTTCTTATCTTTACAACTCATGACCTTTAATAATTTTTTTTTCTACTCAATTCAGGTCTTAGATTTGTTTGAGGACGTCTATTAGTTTATGAAGATTAATATCTTTTGTTGATCCTTTACAAACTCAGATGATAATATAAAATATATAAAGACTTAGTGTGCAAACTAAATGCTTCAGTCTGTAGACTTTCACCAGCACCAGAAAATAAAGAAAAACACTGCATAAAAAGATAACAAATTAGTATCAGGGAAAGTATCTAGTATTTTATGGCCCAACCAAGTTGATATATAAAATTAGCAATCGTCCATCTTTTTATTTAATCAGTTAGCATATATACTTCCTGCATAAATAATATCTAATATCCAAATAAAGACAGTAATAGAATTATCTTTCTGCATGACATAATATGACTCTCTTGTTTAGAGCTCACCACACACATTTTTGTAAGAATAAAGTATTTCAATAATGTCGAACTCAGTTTTTTGATATCCTTTAACTTAAATAGTGTGAATATTATTTTTATGTAGTTAGTTTCTTCTCTATTACATGGTACCTAGGCATACATATTCATAACAAAATAAGCAGAAAATGCTTGTGTCACAGTCTATTTCTGTAACTGGTCATATGGTCTCTCTATATATACTTGTATCCCTTCTTTCACTCATATGTTCTTGATTTATTTGACTCCAGCAAGCACCTCTACTCATTCTACTCATTGACTATGTCCTTTTTACTTTTGTGAGGTGATGCAAACCTTTCTTACTAATGAGTCTGGGCCATACTTAGTTCTACTTGAATTGTATAGTTTTCCATAGCCTATAAACACAGAGCTTGGCAATACTGAGAGACACCAGAATTCCCTGCATTGTAAACACACCATTCCACATTTCTTTTTATAGATCAGAACCTTAGTTTTCCCCTGCAGTCAAGATCAATGCTCCCTCTAGCACAGTAATTCCCTTTGTTTGTTGATTCAGAAACACAAAAAGTCCAAAGTGCCCAGGTGACAATCTTAAATTTATTTCAAAAGAATTATCATTTTGTCTTCTGGTGGAAACATTCTTCCTTTTGGAAAAGGAGCTCTGGTCCAATAAAGCCTAAACGTACAAGCAGTGTTAGAGAGACATCCTTATTTCCATTTCTTGATACTGGATTAGCATATCCTGGCTGTAGGAGAAAAAGTGCTATATGTTGGGTACTAATTGTTTCTCTCTGCAGATACTGGAAAAAAATTACCAACTAGAGTTGACATAGCAATTGATTCACCAAAAATTTTAGTACACTATTTTATCAGGCCTGATGCTTTAGACTAGTGGAGAACATTGTAATGCAGTGACTTTTGCTAATAGTAGCCCATTGCTATACCCCTTGATTAGAGAAAGCTAAGGTGTGTAGAATATGATAAATTACATTCTGTAAGTCAAAGGCAATGGTTATGGCAGAAGCATTTCTTGGAAGCAATTATCCAAAATTGTCCCCACAGTAATACCAAAAGTCTGTTCTCCTATCATGGGAATTATCTAGTACCTTTAGCTGTTCATACTAGGGAGTAGATCCATCTATGGAATCTCTTATCGCCATGGTATGTTCAGACATTTATGAAATAGAGATGTGTTGCACTGTCTTGTATTTAATTTTAGAAGCAAAGTTTCCAATCCATATTGTTTTTAGAGCAGCTATCCACTCTGTAATTTTAATTTGCACACTGACAGAAACATCATTTCTTTTATTCAATTATACTACACAGTGTTCTCCATCATTAGTAATTCTAAAAAAATGCATATAATTGCAGGGAAAAAAGACATCCAGGTTCTACTGATTTGCTTCATTATGCCCCACTTGACACAGAAGAAATATTTTGAATACTTATTTAAAGTTGAAATTTCACTTGGTGCATTTTGATTACCGGAGTATATAGGATTTCAAATACAGATCTACATAAAAAGTTCACATGATATGAAAACTGGGGTGGATTCCGAGACAGTAGATCTTGACAATGTTGTTAGCTTCATAATCTTTCATGTTGACTTTGTTTCTTTGTACGTGTGCCCAGGTAGATTTTGTTTTGTATAAAGTATGCAATTATATATATGCAAGTAATATAACCTTCTTAGTCTGAGTAATGTTACTCATATATATGTTTCTAATTTTATAAAGTTCACTCAACATAATTAAAAGTCTTTTAAAAGTCCTTTGACACTTTTCCTTCCTTTTGAGAAAGCAATACAACTAGTTTACAGATTATGAGGACCATGTGGGAAAGTAAGTAAAATACTGTGCTTTTTATTTATTAGCAAGAGAAAATGACCAAAGACTGAGTAAGAGATTCATCTAAAACATGCACTTGTGTAATATACCTTTCCCTCTCTCCTGCAGAACAGCATGGGAAATGCTTTTAGACAAAGGCTGTACTACTTCCACTCAACCATAATCTCCTTCATTCTGAAATTCCTTTCAGTGTATCATAAAGGAGAGCATAAAATTAAATTAAAAATCTACCCCTCCAGTAGAGTATTTTAACAGTATCCTGGTGGAGATAGTCAGGGGATTTGGAGAGTGACTGGGACACTCGTCACCTGGTAGCTGTCACCCAGGCATGTGCCTCTCTCTCTCCATCGCAGCTGGTTTGTCTCCATCACTTGTCTCAGAGTCAGTATCTTCTAGAGTTCTATCTTTAAGTAAACATCTTAAGGATACTTGGGATTGGCAGTGTGAACAAATCCCAAAGCCAGATTCCAAGGAACTCTCAATACTAAGGTGTCAGAAAGCAAATTGTGAATTTTACTGTCAAGTGTATCCACAATAAAAAAGAAAATCAGGTATCTTTATCAGGGTTTCTTTTTACTTAAATTATTTCAATAAAAAGTAGGAACAGCACCCCCATTCTTAATTTCTGTGTTGTTTAACAGCTATTGAAAGCTCTTTATCCAAAATGCTTTTTAACCACCTCAAAAAGATCATAAGAGAACAATTATGATCTATAGCTACAGATCAAATACATTCACATAGATTAAATGAATAATTACTTAGTCTTTTGTATCTTTTATCTTTGGGATCACAAAATACTTGAAGTAGAAAATAAATTTGAACATAATTATATAATTGTCTACTTTATGTGCATGTATATAATTTGTCTCCTGAAAGAGGTAATGATAATAATGGTCAGAGAAAAGTGTTTTTTCAAGGGTCAAACTTTCCTGGCCATATAGTTCAAGTTCTTTTAGAAAAAGAAATTAAAGTGTTAATTCATGTTTAAATTATTTACATACTAAGCAATTAAATATAGAGTTTATATGAAGAATCGGCAGAGGATTTTTCTTTTGTAAAGTTCAATTTCTGAAAATAAATACCCCTTTCTTATAATGAGACAGAAGTGTTATACCAAAACAAGTCTGAGAAATCAAAATTTCTTAAATGAAATGTGTTCATTGATTAAAATTCTGTGTGGCACTACTTTGCATTTTGATATGGATTTATTTGCTCTGGTCTCTTATAAATTTAAAGCATTGGCTTAGTACACTCTTAAGTCTTCATTCTTAAGACCTCAATGTCGCTCTGTGTTCCTTCTACAAAATCACTAGCACCTTGTTAAAAACTATGTAGCAAATATTCAAAGATAGTCTGGCTTGGAACAATTTCCTATCACACCAGAATGAAAAACAAACGAGTCCTTGTACCAAGGTATATTGGTAATCCCTGGATATAAATGACATTAAAAGGAACGCCTTTAGTGAGAAGGCAAGCCCATTGAACTCTCGAGGTTGGCTGTATAGACCCTTCAGTGTTAATGGCACTTGTGTTCACACTGCTGAGAAAACAGACATCTGTTATTTATTGCTCTCAGTATCGAATTCTTTATACCAATACAATTTAAAATGTTTTTCATTATTTTAGTTTGACATAAATTGTAAGTGGATGTTCCTTTGTGGCCTAAATCAGCTTATAGCTAATGTTTTTTTTTAACAGGAGTAGATACAACTTATGCATTAAAAAGTCTTTTGGTGAACTTAACAGTGAAGAAGGCCCACTGTAAACAGTGGATTGTCTCTCTGAGAACCATGAAGATTTGATTGTTCATAGTCTGAGAAAAATGAACAGGCACAGTCTGTGATTGTTTTATTAACTGACTTTACCCTTCTTACTTAGATTTTGGAATATCTAGATAATTTATCTTTAGATCATTTCAACCCATGCTAACATCCAAAAGAAAGTGTCTAATAAAGATAGACACAGTACATGTGGCCATATGGTAGCTTAGAATAGTCTTGCTCTATTTCTTGGCCATGAAGTAGTTGAAATGGGAGCTATTAGAGACTTTCCAGTGGAACAACTTTTGTAGTTTATTACTTGCCTTGATCTTACAGTCATAGATTCTGACTTACATGCCTATGCCCTCTCTTCCTCTCTCTGTTTTTCCTTCACTCTTATAAGATTATATTTACCATTGTGGGCGGGCACTATTTATTTTTCTACTCCTGTTCTATTCATAAATTTCTGGCCTATCCCTATATCCTGAAGTTTATCTCCAACATTTTGTTTGGTACCATCAACCAAGAAGAAAATGATGTTATGAAGTATATAGAAAAATGGATGAAACTGGAAAACGCTATATTCAGTGAGGTGACGCAGGCTCAGGAAAAACAAATACCATATGTTCTCTCTAGTGTTCAGATTCTAATCTCCTCCTGTTAAATTTGTGCATCTAGGTGGGAGTGGATGTGGATAAAGACCATGAAACTAGGAATTAGTGGAGAAGCTGGAAAGTAGAGGATTTAAGCTCCGAGAACAACAACAGAACAAAGTAGAAGGGGAGATACTGGGAATGGCAGTGTACAGTGAGGAAAAGCAGGACATAGAGCAGGAGGTCAAGGTGCTAAGAGTCAATCAAAATGAAAATTCTATAAGTGAGTATATAACACTCGGATGAATAGAAGCCTATTACTTTATTAGTTTATAACATAAAATAAAATATATTTTAAAATAAATATTGTGCTATTTCTACTGTTGCAGCTGTACTATTAGGATCTTCTATATGAATTCTTAAAATGAAATCATACAAATGCTAAGAAAATGTTGTAATATGAGATAAACTATTAATTACGTGAAGAATGCTTTCACTATGCAAGCGATATCCCCAAAGGTAGCTTTGTCCTCCATCACACTGACATTTGACCATCTTATAAATACCTACAAATAAGACAGGAAATGTGGAAAACAAAACAAACCCCCCCAAAATTTTCAGTTTAATGGATGCATGTTTTAAGACAATATTAATTTGCAATGATGTAAGCTGAGATTTAAGGATAATTCTCTCTTTTTTTTTTTAATAAAATACTACCAGGCTTCAATCAATAGTGTGGATGAATACAATAAGCAATTCATGGTCTGGGAAGGCTGCTTAGCACTTGTGGTACTTGCTGCTCTTTCCGAGTCCCTGGCTTCAGTTACCTGCACCTACACGGAGCTAACAACCGTCTCCTACTTCAGTATCAGAAGATTTGATACTCTCTGCAGGTACTGTGTAGTGGTACATACAGGTGAAAATCACCCAGACATGCTTTCAAAAGTTATCTGTGGTGCTTTTTTGTGTCTACATGCATCCAAACAACTTGTATATAGAAAACATTAGCGATGAAGAAGAAATTAAACTGTTGGCATGTTGTCTTTTTCAGTATCCATGTGCTTAATCCCATCAGGAGAGACAACAGCTACCAGCCCTGTGATCCATGAGTCAGGGAACAGAGGGGTGGGCTAATTCTCCAATATAAGATAGACTTTAAGACAGCAAGGCCCTATGAGCCTTCTTTGTTACAAGATTGGCCTTGATAGACCAGTTTGGTCTTACAGGCACCCAGCTGTCTTTGTTCTCTAATTGTTTGCAGTTTCTTAACCTTAGCATTGCGCCTTTACGCTCACAGTTTGATTTATCATTGCAAAAAAATTATGCTTCAAAAATGGATTGCTACATTTACACATTTCATACAGATTTTCCATGATAGCTGTAAAGGGCAAGTCTTAAAAACCTTAATTTTCCTAAGTTGTTTATGAATTGAATGACTTACTTGCCCAAGAATGATACTAGATTTTCAGATGGGCTCTTGGCTTATCTCTTTTACTCCCTAATAAATCTTTCTAGATGACATTTGACTTGGGGTGAAAACTGCATTAAACTAATTATTTTCGTTTATCAGTCTGTGCTAAAATTTTATTCATTGTAAGCAAAGTCTCGGAGTAGCGTCTAGGATTCACAAGCATACTATAGGAAACAGTATCTGGACTGGATAGAAGATAAAAGAGTTTTGAATTTAACAGTTCTGAATTGCTCAATCCCAAAATATAGTTTTCCTTTCCTCCCTCTCTCCTTTCTTCTATCCCTCCTTCCTTTCATCCCTCCTTCGTTCCTTCTTTTCTTCTTAACTTCCCTTCATCTTCTCTTCTTTTTTCCTTTCTTCCTTCCTTTCTGCCTCTATTTCTTAATTTTGTCTTTTTTTTCCTGTTTTCCCCCATTTCTTTCTTCCTTTATTTTTGACCATCTGTAAAGTACAGTTACTGAACATAGCATCTAAGTGATTCATTCATCTTCCTTTTATGGTACCTGGCTAATTTTCAGATATGGCAAGATCAGTAAAATGAAGGGTGACTACAGATCAAAATGTATTTTAAATTTTCTAAAAAGGTAGAATAAGTGGTTTTGAATGTTTTCAGCAAAAATAAAGTAATACACTCTAGAGAATATAGTCTTATATTAATTAAATGTCACATGCTACATCATAAATACATATAATTTTTGAGTGTCCATTAAAAATTAAAGATTACTAAGACTTGAGGTAAGTGAAAATAGAAATCTGTAACTGGACATGATTATGTGTCATTGTAAAATCTTTGCTCTTATGATATATATTTATTTTGACCAATCATTCAAGGTTTTCATTGTGCTATTTATATTGATTTATACAAATAGAAAATATATTAATTTAAAACATTTATTCATTGTTCAACTTTTGTAAAAGATGTTATGTAGCTCTTTGATTCAGTAACATATCTAAGTTATAAATCACTCTGTTGCTTAATGAATAGATGACAGAAAGGTTTACTAAAACATCTTCCATTGATTTTCAACTTAAGTTATTTCATATTTTATTTTGGATGGTCTCCAAATACAAATTCATTTGCAAGTTCTGTTTTGTAAAACAATTTAATCGTGACATTTATACTTTATTCAAAGTCCAATTAAGCTCATTCTACAATATGTCAAGAAGAAATCACATTGACATGACAAATACAAATTCTGCTGAAGATGCTTAGAGTCTGTCCTTAAAAGAAATGCTACTAGCAAGTGAGAACTGATGAGAAATTTCTCTGGATTAAAAACACAAACAAACAAAAATTATGGGATTTGTGACTGTTGTGTATAATCCCAACCGTTTAATGTAACATTAGGACATGTGAAACATAAAAAAGACATACTTATTTATAACTTCATCACAATAAATATACAAGATTATAAACAGAAGTAGGTACATACCAACCAGACAAAGGGAGAGGTTATTTTTTATACATATGCAGACTTATCTAGTATAATTTGGCTCAAAATCTTAAAAAGAGAGAGGGAGAAAGAAAGAAAATCCTCATTGTAATTTTAGTTTGCTGATCATAGTTCTAACTGTAGACTGGTAGAAGGGTGTGGTGCCTGAGGCTGGATAACATCTGTGGTTGCCTTACCGCAGGGGGCAGGGACCAAGGAGAGAAGGATAGTGCAGAGACACTGGATGCTAGCCAGCTGAGGCCATTCATTAAGATGAATGACTACATAGCATAACTTTTGAGGTACAAAGTGCTTCAAGCTTCTGGGAAATGAAGACTTCAAGATAAAACCTTTTTCAGCTTTTTCAATCAACTTTTCAAATATTTCCAATTCTGGCCATTCAATGCTATACATATGAAAGAGGACATTGTTTTCTGAAAATAAAAAATTTGGGCTTAGAGTTAGTACAGAGCAAAGACCATAGAAGGTATAGCTTAAAATGGTGGAGAGAAGAGAAATGCTAGAAGTCAATGTCTGATCCTCATAGGTTGAGTAGCTATGATAATGTAAGAAGGGGAGAGAATTTCTCATGACTTTGCAGCACTGTCTCAGTCTGAAATGAAAATATAACATCTTACATGGAATAAACTACTTGCCAATGATTACCTTTGCATCACAGCCTATGACTAGAGATGCTCTCTATATAGACACACTAACTACGTATTCACAGCATCAATAACTACAAAACTGTATCCAGCATTGCAGCTACAACGATGCCAGATACTTGAAATGAGTTAAACTGTAAAAGTCAAAGACCCTTCACTTCAACCATGGAAAACATCGAAAGAAAGGTACCTCGGGATAGAATTACTGGGTATACTCTAATGCTTGCTTTTAAGTTGTCAAAATTAAAAACTTACCAGGTAGCTCCTTTTAATGGTGTCCAGGTACTCTTTTAATTTGATTGGTTGTATAATGGAAGTTCTTTGTGAATACATACCCATTTACTGAGTCATCAAATTTGCCTTCAGACAAGCACCTGGCCTGCATGGGTGCCACCGGGTCTTCTGTGCTTTGGTGGCTGTTACTTTGATTTTTTTTGTGGGACTCCTAACAGTGGAACGGGTATATCTCCAACTCTTTGCCTGATTTTGGGATTATTTACCTTCTATTGGGTTGCCTTGTACAGCCTTAATGAGGGCCTTTGCATTATCTTATTGTATCTTTAATTTTTATTTTTTAATGTTTTTGTCTTGTTTGTTATCTCTTGGAGGACTACTCAATTCTGAGGGAATACAGAGGTGAGGAGAAGTTGAGGAGTAGAGCAGGGAAGTGGAGAGATATATTTTATGACAGAAAAATGTATTTTCAACAACAACAACAACAGAATATTACAAATGGAAGTATGTTCTAGTGTTTTTGTGTTAAAATACTTTTTCTTTTAAAGATTTATTTATTATTTATTTCATGTATGTAACTACACTGTCCTGTCTTCAGACACACCAGAAGAGGGCCTCAGATACCATTACAGATGGTTGTGAGCCACCATGTGGTTGCTGGGAATTGAACTCAGGACCTCTGGAAGAGCAGTCAGTGCTCTTAACCACTAAGCCATCTCTCCAGCCCCCAAAATATGGAACGCTTCACGAATTTGTGTGCCATCCTTGTGCAGGCGCCATACTAATATCTGTATCGTTCCAATTTTAGTATATGTGCTGCCGAAGCGAGCACATAAAATACTTGATGAGTGTGTAGTTCTATTACAGTAGTGAAGGAATCTTAAGGTGAATTAAAGAGTAAAGATTTAGCTACTGACAAAGGGCTTAGAGCTTGGTGAAGATGGGCTTTGTTTCCAAAAACAAGGGAACTGTGATGCAGGAAACTGAGAAGATTCCCTGGGGGGGTGGGGAGGGGTAAAGGAAATGAAGAAATGGAGACTTCAAAGACTGTCCTTTTGTATACAAAAGCCTCTTAGCTCTTAGTCATGGATTTTGACTATGTATGTGATGTGCTTTAATCAACCCTCTGGCAAGAACCAAGAGATTGATTCAGAGTTTCAAACTTTAAAGAACTCATCCTCTTGGAGAGAAATAAACAATTGTGTGAAAATTCGATAAATAGGACAGGAGGATCACACACTAAATAACAATTTATGTTTTTATGGTTTTGAAGATAGTGGATGTGGCTCCAAGAAAGGATAAAATAGAAGACAGCACCGTTGCTGTCTAGATGAGAAGAGGCCGAGAGACGCAGGCAGAGTCCATGAAGTTAGGAGTCAACAAATATAAAGGCTGGCATGCTGAGGGTGATGTCTTTCCTTTCTGAGGAGATTCACCTTAGCCCTAAAGGTAAGGGGAAATAGTGTTTTAAACTTGAGGGAGATGGTCATAATTTTGTTTCAAAAACATGGCTGCAACATTGTAGAAGAGAGGTGGTGGACAGTGACAAGATTCTTTTAGGAGAGTGTGTAAGGTATGTATGGACAAGAATTCAAAAAGAACTGAAGGAGCTGAAGGGGTTTGCAACCCAATAAGATAAACAACATCAACCAACCAGACTCCTCCAGACCCCCAGGGACTAAACCACCATCATAAGAGGGCACAGGGATGAATCTATGGCTCCAGCTGCATATGTAGCAGGGGTTGTCAGGCATCAGTGGGAGGAGAGGCTCTTGGATGGGTCCTGTCAAGGCTTAATTCCCTACTGGGTGGGTGGATGGGGGAGAACCCTCAGAGAAGCAAGGGGAGATAACGGGTTTCTGGAGGGGAAACTGGGAAAGGGGATAACATTTGAAATGTAATAAAAATTATCCAATAAAAATAGTCAAAAAAGGAGTAAAAAGTTGATACAGGCAGTATGATGAAAGAGTGAAAGGTTTAACCACTGTTCGTAGAATTAAAAAGCAGAGATTAGAGAAATTTCAAAATTTTAGGCTAACTGGGATGTTCAAACATTAAATGATTATTAGGTATATACATCCTCTTCCATGCTTTGTTGTGAGGTAATATTTGAGGACATTTTGAAATTTTGAGACAGTTGGAGGAATTGATTTTGTTCATTTAGAGGTGACGGTGTCAAAAAATAAAGAGATCCCCCATCTCTTTAACTCTGTGCATACACTACCATATACATGGAGGTGTTAATGACTTTTCTGCCTGGGGAAAATACATTCTTCTTGTTAAGGATTTTATACATAATTCTTTCCCAGGCATGCACTGTGGACACTAAGGAGAATGTGATTTCAGACAGAGGGAAAGTAGTAGACATGACCTATGGCTGGAAATCCTTTGGGTATGTTTTAGATTTAATTGTGTAACGACAGATGAAAAAAGTAGTCATAAGTCTGAGGAAGGAGAAGGAAGAGAAAGCAAAAACAGCTATTAGGAGTGGGTTAGGGGATGTGGTAACTAATTTGACATTCATTTATTTTTATTTTTATTTTTGTAAGAAAGCAATATGTTCCAACCCTAGTTATAGGTATAGCCTCAACTTTATAGAGAGGATTTAGGAAGAATTCACAAATAAGTCATTTTCATTTTTTTTTTCATTTTTTTTAACACTTCAACTAGCCATTAGTTTTACTATAATATAACATCTACACTGTGAGATTGTCTGGTTACGTCTAATTTCTGTTTTTCTTTTCTTATTTTTTTGAAATTTTTATTGGATATTTTATTTATTTACATTTCAAATGTTATCCCCTTTCCCAGTTTCCCCTCCACAAACACCCTATCCCACCCCATCTCCCCCTGCTTCTATGAGGGTGCTCCCCTTCCCATCTACCCACCACCCACCCACTCCCACCTCACTGCCGTGGAATTCCCTTACACTGGGGCATCAAGTGTTCACAGGACTAAGGGTCTCTCTTCCCACTAATGCCAGATAAGGTCATCCACTACTACATGTGCAGCTGGAGACATGGGTCCCTCCATGTGTACTCTTTGGTTGGTGGTTTAGTCCCTGGAAGATCTGGGGATGTCTGGTTGTTGATATTGTTGTTCTTCCTGTGGGGTTGCAAATCCCTTCAGCTCCTTCACTCCTTTCCCTAAATCTTCACTTGGAATTCCCATGTTCAGTTCAATGGTTGCTGCAAGCAGCCACAACTGTGTTTGTCAGGCCCTGTCAGAGCCTCACAGGAGACAGCTATATCAGGTTCCTGTCAACAACTACTTCTTTGCATCCACAATAGTGTCTGGGTTTGGTGTCTGTATATGGGATAGATCCCCAGGTGGGACAGTATCTGGATAGCCTTTCCTTCAGACTCTGCTCCACACTTTGTCCCCATATTTTCTTTAGACAGAAATAATTCTGTGTTAAAAATTTGAAGATGAGTAGGTGGCCCCATCCCTTAACCCAGGACCATGCCTAACCTCTGGATATGGTCTCTACAGATTCTCCCTCTCCTTTGTTGGGTATTTCATTTACTCACATCTCCTTTGGTTGCTGGAAGCCTCTTGCTTTCCTGGTATCTGGGACTTTCTGGTGGCTAACCCCAGTTTCCTATCCCCTACTGTTATACACCTCTGTTCAGTTTCCTGACTCTCTGTATATCATCCTCATCTACTCCAAATCCTGATACTCCCCCCTTCTCTTTCCTCTCCCCTCTTCCTCCCAAGTCCCTCTACCCTGGACTTCCTGTGAGTACTTTGTTCCCCCTCCTAAGGACTGAAGCACCAAACTTTGTTCTTCCTTCTTCTTGAGTTTCGTATGGTCTGCGAGTTGTATCATGGATGGTCCAAGCTTTTGCCTAATATCCACTTATCAGTACAAATATACCATGTGTGTTATTTTGTGACTGGCTTACCTCACTCAGGATGATATTTTCTTGTTACATCCATTTACCTACAAATTTGGGGTATATGCCCAGGAGTGGTATAACTTGGTCCTCAGGTCCAATTTTCTGAGGACTTGCCAGACTGATTTCCAGAGTGTTTGTACCAGCTTATAATCCTACCAAAAATGGAGGAGCGTTCCTCTTTCTCCACATCCTTCCCAGCATCTGCTGTCACCTGGAAATTTTCAAAAAATATTTCCCAACACAATGACTTCAAAGTCACTAAGTAATTAAAGAAAAAACGGAGTCATTTGTGAAAGGTGGAATAGCTATGGCTATTCTGTGAACAAGAAATAGTTTCCCAATGGAGGAGTTAGGGGAAGGGCTTAAGGAGCTGAAGGGGTTTGTAACTCCATAGGATGAACAAGAGTATCAACCAACCAAATACTCCAGAATCCTCAGGGACTTAACCACCAAGCAAAGAATACATATGGATGGACCCATGGCTCCAGCTGCATATGTAGTAGAGGATGGCGTTATTTGGCATCAGTAGGAGGGGAGGCCATTGGTCTTGTGAAGGCTTGATGCCCCAGCATAGGGAATGCTAGAAATGTGAGGTGGGAGTGGGTGAGTGGGTGGGAGAGCACCCTCAAGAAGTAGGGAGGAGGGGTGAGATAACGGGCTTGCAGAAGAGAAACCAGTAAGGGGGATAACCAATAAAAAAGTTTAAAAAAGAAATATTTTATTTTAAACACTAACAGAAATATGGTTAAAATCATTACTCCAGGGGATATATATAGAAATAAAGTATTGCGTGATTCATTAGAGTTTAACTGGTACAGATATGTGGAAAGCCCCACAACTCTTAAATGTGTTGCTAGTATTTGATTATCGCAATGAGGCATGAATAGGTTTCTCTCAAGTCTATTAAATGATCAATGTTAAGATAGCATCTACAAATACAGCAGATTCCAAAACATCAGAATGAAATTTTGCCACTCTGGAAGAAAAGATCAGGGGCCTCACCTCGACTTTAGGGATAAGGAAAGAGGGCCTGCATAGTTACCCAACACTCCAATATAGAGTTTGACTATACTCAACTTGTTAGCAGAACTAGAGTAACCTGGTGTCATTTAGAATTGAGGATCTTAAAATCTTATGTACCAGGACTGGAGATGTATGGTCTCAGCTTAGAAGAAATAGCTGTTTTGAACTAATATTATTCTTGAAGTTTGACTCGTTTCATTTTGGGATCTCTTTTTCTTTATTTTTTTAACTTGTATTTATTATAGTCCAGCTGTTGCTCCCATCCCAGTCCCACCTCCAACAGTTTCTCATTCCATTTCTCCTCCCCCATGTCTCCAAGAGCATGTTCCCCACTCCCTGTCTGACTTCTCCACTATCTGGGACCTCAAGTCTTTTGAGTGTTATAGGCCATCTGGTTTTCTCCTACTGAGGCCAGACCAGGCAGTCCTCCGCTGTATATGTGTCAGGACCTTAAACAAGCTAGTGTATGCTGCCTGTTAGGGACTCAGTGTCTAAGAGATCTCAGGGTTAGTTGAGACTGCCGGTATTACTGTGGGGTCACCCTCCTCCACAGCTCCTTCCAGCCTTTCCCTAATTCAACCATGGGGGTCCCTGGCTTCTATCCATTGGTTGGGTGTAAGTATCTACATCTGATTCTTTCAGTTGCTTGTTGGGCCTCTCAGAGGATGGTCATGCTAGCCTCCTGTCTGTAAGCACACCATAGCATCAGTAATAGTGTTGGGCCTTGGAGCCTCCCCTTGACATGGATCCCAAGTTGGGCCGGGCACTGGACTGCATTTCCCTCAGTTTCTTCTCCATTTTTGTCCCTGCAGGTCTTATAGAGAGGAGCAATTCTGGGTCAGACTTTTAGACTATGGGATGGTAAACCCATCCCTCCACTTGATGTTTTGTCTTTCTACTGAAGGTGGATTCTACAATTTCCCACTCCCCACTGATGGACATTTCATCTACGGTCCCCTCCCTTTGAGTCTTGAGACCTCCCAGGTCTCTTGTACTTTCTAGAGGGTCCCCTCACCTCCTACCCCGTCAAGGTTTTATAGCTCCATTCATTCTGCTGGACCTCAAGGCTCGATCCTGTCTTCTCCCACTTCTGCTGTTCATGTTCCCCTCCCCCCCACCCTTCTCTCACCCTCTGCCTCCTGCGATTATTTTCTTCCCCTTCCCAAGGGACAGAAGCATCCTCCTATGTTGGCAAGGATACAGAGCAAGAGGAACACTCCTCCCTGGTTGATGGGATTGCAAACTTGTACAACTACTCTGGAAATCAATCTGGAAGTTCTTCAGAAAATGGAAATAGATCTACCTGAAGACCCAGCTCTACCACTCTTGGGCATAGACCCAAAAGATGCCCCACCATGCCACAGGGACATGTGCTCCACTATGATTATAGTGGCCTTATGACATTTCAGAGTAGAAAGTAGACACTACAAATCTTGGATCTTTGTTGAAACTAATATAAAATATCAACAAATAAATCATAATCAATTTAAACGTCTAAGAAAGACCACCATAGAGACTTCGTTCATCTTATTTCAGCTTTGCTGTATAGTGAAACCATCAATGTGTAGAGTCTTTTGAACATTGTTTTACTTTAAGGCATAAAATGCTGACAATTGTTTTAAAGCATTATAGTTAAAAGAATTACAGACTTGAAATTAATAATTTCAGCTAAATGGTTTAGGAATGCAATGTTCTTTGGAAGGAACAGGGATGAAAACCTAGTTAATGTGGCTGTTTATACTCAAAGATTAGATGACTGATAAGAAAATGTTTTCTGGAAGCTTTTGCAATTAAGGCCCATACTATCAAATTTTCTAAATTACACCTATCAGGAGCTGATAAGAAACCCTAATGGGCCTTTCATATCTGCATTGTAAGTAGGACATACACCAGGTATGGTTCTTAGATTGTTACCTGTAAGACCTCATTCTGATAACTCTGCTTCTTGTCAAGTGATATGTTGCAGAAATGTCTTTAAGTTTGATATCTCTTTTACTATATGTATTCCACAAAAATGACATTTTTCAAAGTCATTGGGTGCTGACTCTGTGCATGAACTTCTGTATTACTGTGACAATTATTTTTATTATATAAATTTAAAAAGTTGAAAATGAGGTGTCCATTTACTTTTGAAATTATGATTTAGTTCTAGAGAACATTTTCAGATTTTTAAAAAATATATAATTTTTCTTGCCATTTAGATATTTGAGTCTCTTCAAAGTTTTTTTTTAAAAAAAGTCCAAGCCTGATCTTCTGTCATCTTTTCACCAGAATTTACACCTGCCTTGTAGGCATTTCCATATCTATGGCAAGCCCAGAAACTAATCTTTCTGGGTAACATTTGCCCAGCATCGTTACATCTCCTTCGAGCTCTATGCTGCCTCATGCTCTCCCTGTCTAAGTCTCTGCATGATACCACTGATCTTTACATCATCCATCCTTGAAGGGCTTCAGTCTCATTGTTCTCCTGCCTCTCCATCTCTGTCTAATCACTCCCTGTTTCCGTGGCCCATCAGCTGTTTTGTGCTGTAAAAGTTCAAGATTTTTTCTCCCATTCCTACTCTCCCAACATCCTTGCTTCTTTGTCTTTGTTTTCAATAAGGGACCATTTTCATATGGCTTACCATATAATGACATATTAACATATTTCTGAATCCACAAAACAAAAACAAACAAGAATGACATCTATCTGGTCCTATTTGTTTTCTTTCCTGTTCTTTTCTTTGTCTTTTTACTGAATAAAGGCAAATGATCATATTTTTCCACTCAAGATCATTTATGATCTGGTTGTGATTTGTGCATTAATCTAGGTTTTACTACCCATATTTTCTTTGTAGATATTCATCAACAGGGCAAATGGCTGTTTTCCTGGCCATGTAGGATCAAAGTATGTCCTTTAGAATGAATGACTAAAATGTTTTGACTGCAACTACTAGAGTTATTTGACAGATATGTACACGAGCACTTGAGATTACAAAACATACCGAGTGGTCAACATTGATGTTATACACAAACAGGTAACACTATGCACAGTGAGCAGGTTGTATTAAGGTATCTATAGCAACAATCAAAGAGAAAAGAGGCCATGGCTTTGAGACAGTGTGTGTGCAAAGGATTGTCTCGGGAAAGACTGTTGGTAGGAAAGAAAGGGGGCAGATAGAAAGAATGTAATTATAACATAATTTCAAACATTAAAGCGATTATTGTGGAACTTACAAATTATGTTAACATCATTGTTAGATAAGCATTTTCTGATAATTGTGCTCTTCCAAGTCCCTGTGTATAATATGAAAAATAGTATGCCTATAATATACTTATTATTTTATGGGTAGAAATCCTGGAGAAGTTTTCCTTTAAAATGGTTTCTTGGCCTTTGAAGTAATTGGAAGCAGCCATTTCAGGGTTCAGAAATCCTAAAAGAATACACTTCAGTGCTGGAAAAAATTGTGAGTTATTTAAATACGGCAGATCAAAAGCATATATACATTTTGTTTTGTTTTTTTAGCTTAAGACATATTTGTAACGCTGACAAATTGATTGCATGATGGCCTGTGTGTCCACGATCTCTACCATGGACTGCAAATAATCTACTTCTGAAAACAAACATTGGAAAGTAAATAGACAAATAAGGGAAAATAGGATAGCCTCTTTCTGTGTTATTTAAAAATGAACATTGACTGCAGAATTGGCATAGTGTAAGGAGCTGCTGGTCTGCACATGCAGAGCAAATAATTATTATATTAAAAATTAGTGCTTTAAAAACATTTGCTTTTCATCTGGCATCAAATAAAGTTTAATTGCAAGTTGCTTTATGTCATTTTCTCGTGGGGATATGTGTTGAAAAGGATACACAGGCGGCTCATACATACACACATCTCATTATTTCTCAGTAGGACTCGCATTTCTACCACCTACACACCATTGGAAGCGCATCCTTGAATCTCTGATTTAGGCTTACACTGGGCTCTTATAACAATATAGTGCTTATTTTGTTACATAGTTTTGTACTGTTTCAAAATGAGTTTCTAAAATGCCAAAAACAAACCACCCAACCAAAACCCCTCAATGACTCTTAACAGCTTCTTTGACATATTTAAGCAAAATATTCTGTTCCCTTCAACAAAAAAGTCAGAAAATTTTGGGTTTGGGTTCGAATTACATTTGGCCAGCAGCTGCTTATAAAATTGAGCAGCAGACTTTGCAACAAAAACAGATTATATGTGGATTCAATTTCTTTCCTGGACAGCCTGTCTTGTAAATATTTGCTTTTACCATCAACAAAAGAAACTCCTCTGCCTGTGTCTACAATTTAGAAATGGCTGTGGAAAAAATGTAAAGTGACCATACATTGACTGACAGAGTGTACCCTACTTAATTTCTTTGATTCATACAGTTAAAAATATCCAAAAGTACACTTTGGGTAGCGGTAAGAATTGTGTGTAGACATTCTATGGGAGGCAGAGTAGAAATTGACTGTTTTAGATTTGTTAGAATGAAAGTCTGTATTGAACACATATAATCAAGACTTTAACTTGAAAATGTGTAAAGAATATCAGAAATTATATATAATGTATAATGCCATAATTTCTGGGAAAATAGTGTTTTAAATTATTGACAAGATCAGAAACATTGCACTATATTGCCTGGATGTTCTGATTACAGTTAAGACATGACAGTGGCTTCCTGTTGCCTGGGGGTTTTATTCTTAACAGCTTGTAAGGCGTGGAGGGTCTTTGCCTTCCCATTTTGCCTTCTAGGTCTTTGAGGTCACTGCCTGCTCTTTAGCCTCTACCCACACTGGCTTCCTTTCAGTTTCTCCTATCTGTCAGAGCCTTCCACCAGCACAGCTTTGTTTCCTATAAGGAGAAGGCTTTCAGTGCCTTCTTCCTCCATACTCTGCTTCCTTCTGCCCCTTTGTTAAGCCTATCCTACCATCCTAGATTAGAGTCTGGAGCTTGTCTTTATTTTGTCTTCTTCTCTTCACATTTTCTCCACTGGTCTGTCTGTCTCTTTCTCTGTCTTTTGATCACTGTCTCCCTTTCTGTCTCACTCTGTTTCCTCTTCTGTATCTATCTGTTCCTCTGTCTCTTTTTCTGCCATTCTGACTGTTTCTCTGTCTGTGTCTGTCTGTCTGTCTGTCTCTCTCTCTCTGTTGCTCCCCCTTTCTGGTTTATCGAAATTGCCCTTACCAGCTACTATATAAGTCATGAGGTACTATATAAGTCAGCGTGCACAGGCACTCTGTTTTTATAGTCATGGTGATAACAATAGTGTACCCAGGTCGTCATAAATACCAAAATATTTGTTGACTCTCTACGAAAAACACACCATCTACCCAACTCTTATTGTGGTATTCTCATTTCTAGATCCCAGTAAACTTAACAAAACAAGTCATTTTTCTGCAAAAAGTTTATTTCCTGTCATGTCAGAGCATAAGTCACCACTAAGGGTGCCTGCTGATGTATTTGTCTACCCCGGGCACAGAGGAACAGGATATGCATTGCTGACTTTTAATGTCCAATGACGTGCTTTGTCTATGAAAAGTAGTATATGAAAAATCAAATGTTTTTCCCATTATTATTTAACTTCTTATTTTAAATAAAATAATCATAATCTTTTCTGATGGACATTTTTCCCCCTCAAGGTAATTTTTCAAACAATGGTTCTATAGTAACACTAGAAAACACTGCCCCCCCCCCCTTTAATGAATCTTGCCTTCAGGTCTCCGGGCAGCTATGTTGTACTTGATCCTCCATGGCTGAAGGGGCTCTTTGCTAGCTAGAAAGCAGTGATTATAACCTGAAGTGGGGTAAACACTATCAGGAAAGTCCTGTCAATCCAGTTCTTCTAAGTACTCACCTTGGTTAGTTAACCAAGGTCATCAATTTAAAATAAATAAATGAAGTGTGAGGGTACTAATGCGACGATCTAATCTAGTCAGGAGGATTAACCTTGCTAGGGTCTGCTCTGGTTTAGGTGGATGCACATGTCCACACCACCTTGTCAGCCTTCCTTATTATTGTCTCTGTAGCTATCAGCAGAACCCTTGCATTTCTATCTTATCTCCTACCTCCCTCTCCCTCTCCTTATCCATTTGGAACCCCTACCTAGAAGCTCTGGCCCTGGAGTTGATGGCGTGGGAGTGAGTGGTTTCCTTTTGAAACCATCCGGATGCTCTCAGAAGAGACCAGGAGCCTCTTGCCTTTCTCACTTTGGAGGAAGTTCTTGGGAACAAGGTTTCTCATTCTGAGGGTTCTGTCAGTTCCTCATGTTTACAAAAGTGACAGTCAGTGACATGGAAACAAAACTGTCAAAATGTTTGGAGAAACAACCAGCCCCACCGAATAGTACTAATAAACCTTAGAGTATTTTATTCCCTATTGTAACCACTAGAACCTTTCCCAGCAGTAAAGTAAAATGGACGGTTACTATTTCACACTTACTGTCAAGATGAAACCATTTTTAATTGCCTGATCTACTTTTTATATTTCTTTGTTTCTAGCGAATGGAGTGTTGCTTATATATTAAAAAAAAAAAAAACCAAAAAACCCTAAGATGGCCATTGCCATCTAAATTAGAAATTTGGCTCATTCCCAGAGCATGTAGTGTCCAAGCCCTTTCTTTAATAACAATAATAAGAAATGCAAACCTAAAACAGTTTTGGTCTTGAGTTTGCATTCCATCCATCTTCTTTGAAATGTTACAACATCTGGTTTTAAGGGAAAAATCAAGTTCAACATGTTTGGAGAGAAAAAGGCAGCCTACAAAATAAATCAGGGTCAAGTGTTGTTATTTCACGGATAATTATATAGCAGTCCAATTTCTTTAGTAAATCTTGCATCATGCTTACTTATATCCACAACTGTTGCAATTGTTCTTAGATTCTCCTTGGAAAGTGCCTAAATTATAGTGTTCAGTGAAACAAGGGGCCAACCAGTATAGCAAAGAATGCCATACAGACTTCTTATACCTCAGTTCCGTAAGTTTGCCATCTTGCGAGTAAGATTTTGTCTTTGTTGTTTATTTTCCCAATTAATTCGTGATTTTTTTTTTACCAAGAGTTACTTGGAAACAAAAAGACGCCCACAATAAATTATTGAAAAGAGAATGCTTGCTAGTTTAATTGCAGACCAGATGGTTGGCTCAAAGGGTCTTCTTTCTGTGTTTCCATAGCACAGCAAGGAAGAAGGGGACAGGTTGCAGTGGCCCTGGTAAGCGAATACAAACAATGTGGAGGAGGATGAGACACAGCAGTTTGAAAAATTCAGCTACTGTGAGACTTAATTAGAGTTCAAAATATACTAAGAGCTGATAAGTTATCTTAAGTCTTCCAGGGTATACAGATCCTACAGGAACTGAGTACCTTTCAGACAAGACAATGTCAAGATTTAAAATAAAGCCATATCTAAAACTCATATCACTCTTACCTGGTGGGATGTTCCCTCGCTCACTAATTACTGGATATGGTACTGCTTCTTCCAGTAACTCTAAGTCTCAGGCTTTTTGTTCCTCTAAGTTATTTTCTGCTTTACTCTTTCGGACAATTCTCTCAGATCAACTATTGATGAATGGCCCTATATTTAATAGGAAAGAACTAGTCAAAATTTAAAACCAATTAGACTGGGAAACCACACTTACTACTTGTGTTTGGGAATTCTGCTTCTATATAAGCCAAATTAAGTTTTAGTCTTTGCTAAAATAGTTAATGACAGTGTCATATACAATTCCTTGTTCTAACTTAAAAAATGAATTTAGATGCAGTAGTGGAATACTATGTATCTATAAAGTACCAAAGGCAAAACAAATTTAGATGTGCTATCAAGTTTTTTATTTTGTTTAATACTAGGCTGTCTGAAGTGGCTAAAAGTTCTGCAAATATATAAATAAATAAAATCAGGAGAGGTGCGACAAGTTCGTTAGACAACAATGGTTTAATTTTAGGACTGTGTTTAGTATTGGATAACCAATTAGGGTGCTCATTCCTGGGGAAGATTGTTTCTGTCTCTCAGAAGCCATTAAGTGCCTGTACCTCTTCATCTATGGTTGCTGTCTTATGAGATTTCCTGCATCCGTGTTAACATATTAACTGTTGCCGATATCGCTTTGGTCTTGTTCAGGCAACCATACTGTTGAGATTTCTCTGCTTATATGGAAGGTGTAATCTCACAGACTCATTGTCTCTGCCTCTTTAGTTGTCTTTCTCCCATCTCTTCTGTGATATTCCCTGAGTCTTAAATACTTAGACACAGAGGTTGTATTGTACATGTATGAATTGGGACTGGGTTCCCCATAGTCAGCAGTTCACTGCATTTTGACCATCTCTCTCTCTCTCTCTCTCTCTCTCTCTCTCTCTCTCTCTCTCTCTCTCTCTGTGTGTGTGTGTGTGTGTGTGTGTGTGTGTGTGTGTAAAAGAGATCATGAATTAGTGAGTGGCAAGTAGCAATGGAAAGATTCTAAAAGGGGGGATAGAGAAAATAACGTAATATAGTATCATCTATCTATCTAAATAAAAAAAATCTATCTAAATAAAAAAGAGAGAATGAATTTGAGAAAAGTAAGAAACACTGAAAAGTTGAAGGAAATGGAGAGTGATGAAAGTACACACATACACAGACTCACATATGCACAATTCAAAAAAAATAAGGCATGCTTATGATTTTACTTATAACTGTGATACCCAATCATCAACTAAAGTAGACAAACTCTCCTTTTACTTACCACTCTAGGAACCTTTGCTATCTCAGTTTATCATTGCAACAATTTATACATTTAGTTCTAAAGATCCCAGACAAGAATACTGACAGTAAAAGAAGTTGCAATTGACCATAGAAATAGTAGAGCTCTTAACTCAAAATCAACTGTAACTTAGACCCATATAATGCAGGATAAATTAGCTTTATTTAATGTTCGATAAAAGCTACATTTCCCAAAGGTGGGGATTCTCAAAGTTCCTTGCCGATGACTGTCTAGAAGCCTTATTATGAACTTGACTTTTTACATCTTATTTTAGAAATTTTTAACTTATTTTTTTTACTTATTCACTTTACATATCATTCACTGTCTCCATTCTGCTCCCCAACCCCATACACAAACTTCTGTTCTCCCCCTCCCCTTCTCCTCTGAGTAAGTGGGTCCCCCTGGCACTTCAAGTCTTTGTGAGGCTAGGCACTTCTTCCACTGAGACCAGGGAAGGCAGCCTAGCTAGAAGAACATATCACACATACACACAACAGCTTTTGGAATGGCTCCTGTTCTAATTGTTTGGGACCCAACTGAAGACCAAATTGCACATCTGCTACATATGTGTGGGGAGGCCAAGTATGCTCTTTGATAGAAACTTTATTGAGTGTATGTTGACTAGAACTAGTGACTTATATCTAACAAAGAATTCATGATGTTCATTTCAATGTTTGGGAGTATAAGAACTGACAGAAAATTGAATATTTGATATGCACGTTATAGCCTTAACGCATGAAGAAAAAGTTAAACCACATGTCTCAAATTGTTGAATATGGGAAAGTATGATATATTGACACCGTTTTAATTTTTATACCAAAAAAATCACTCTCTAAGGGGGTCGGTTTGAGTAGGTACAGGGTTCAGCTGATAATAATGACGATGCTTTGACAAATTGCCCATTAAGACTAAATAATGTATTGCAAGTCATCTTCAATAAACACCAATGATTGAATTTTGAATGACTATATTCTATATCATTTAGGATTTAGGATGACTATATTCTATATCATTATCATCATCAAAGAAGGAGCAAGATTTCATAAAGAACAAGTTACAAGGTTTTTGGTAGTTATATGTGACTTTGTAGAATAATTCACTGAAATCATGATCTGATATAATTTACTATTTCATTTTTCTATGCTGCTTTTGGTATCAAACCAGGGGCCTCTTGAATAATAAATAAATACTCAACCATCAAAGCTCTAACATCACGGTTCTGTGATGGATTTAGACGAGGTTTCACCAGGAAGCCTTAGATGTCCTGGAAAGCTCTTCATATACCAGGCTGACCTAACGCTCAGAGATCCCCACAGCCAGTACTGGGATTAAAGCTTTGCACCACTCAATGTTTTAACCTAGCATTTAATGTTATTAACAACATCAACATAGATATGAATGGCACATGCAGCTGAGTTCTCACATTTCCTCAGAATGAAAGTGATTGAGCTATTCCTAATTATATTAGAGAAAGAATTTCAAATAAAATGATCTCTATTCGTATGATTGAGGAATTATAAAAATGTCATTTGATATTATTTCTCTTTTCTTGAATATTTTTGCAACTGCTTACTAAATCTTTCAATCCCTATTCTTAGTATTATTCTGGAGGGTTTTTCTATCAACTTGGATGACCTCCTATCCATAGACCCAGGCTTTTAAGTCCTTACTTTTGTTCAATGTGACCTTTTTCTCTAAGCTACTTCTGCCTGCCTACTTCATTGCTACATGCTGTGTTTTGTTATAACTACAAACTTCTTCCAAAGGACTACATTCAACTATTGTACTCTGTAATATCTAAGTTTAATTCCTCTCATTTCCCATTGGACTTTCTTCCAGCATCCAGTTTCTGAGATTTTTTTTACTTCTGTTTTATTTCTCTCTCACCTATCTGAGCAGGCACACTTTGTCTGTAGATACTACCAAACTCAACATGTCAATATCCCTAACTGTCTTGCCTTCTGTTCTCCTCGTATGCTGTTGCGAAGAGTACCAATATGTATGAAGCTAATTGGATCAATGCTAGATCCTTGAATTTTCATACTTCTTGAAATAAATAAACATTAAAAAATAAATGCCACCAGATATTCACATAGTGTGAAATCAACTTGTGTCCGGCAAGCCCCAAAAATACACCTAAGAATTGTCACTTGGATCCCTGGATTGCTTTCTTTTGTAGTGTTTTGAATAGTTTTATATTTTCTACTATATCCCTGGTTTTTTTCCCTCTGCCCCAGAAAATCATATCTCTACCTTCAAAGAGAAAAAGAAGGCATCCTGAATATGTTGATGTGGGCTACTTTTCAAATTGCAGAAATACACTCTTCTCTCTGTTGGAGTTGCCTCTCCCTATTATCTGGAGTGCTCATAATCTTGACTCACGGTTTCTATTTCTTTTTTCATTCTCATAGATGATTCTCCACCAGACTTGGGGAGATAGGATTTCCCATTGAAGCTGTATTCGATTAGACTGGCTACTCAAAAATGTCCTAGAGCTCTGCCTGTATGTGTGCCCTAGTTCTGGTGCAGGCTGCTGCTCATGGATCTTTGATTTGGGTAATGGGACTTAATTTGTGGGAGGCAAACATGTTAATGAATGCCACTGTAAGCTTTACTTTATAGTCAAGAATATTGGATACATACTACTATATACTTGGAAATGCTCTCTTTCTTGTCATTTGAACACTATTTTTCTTTCAGCTTTTTAACAAAAATATTACTCTTTTAGGGTTCTTCTCTTAGTTCAATCTCCACCCTCATAAAGGGTTTTACTACTATAACATTAGTTTCTTCGAATGTGTGGAAAACTTGGTTTTAACTACTCACTATTGCATCTTCCATTCAGACCATAGTTATGCCTCAACCAGTCACTGACAGTTCTCTTATCCCCTCTTATCCCCTAGACTTGGCAGACTTTTGACTTAGGATCCTGTCAAGATGTCTTAAAATGCAAAGCTGATTTCTAATTCCTCCAGAACCTTCCAGAAGCTTCTTAGTGCACTTAAGATAATGGATGATGACTTCTAAGCTTTCAAAGATTTCCACCAAGTCCATCACTTACTCAGTTTTCTCATGTGTTCTAGGCTTTAGAAGCTTTAAACTATTTTCTTGAATGAATTCGACTGCAAACCACATCTATGCTATTGCATGCTCTATTTTTGTGGTGAAAGGTATTTTTCGATCTCTGCTTTCCAAACCATCTTTGTGTCTTAGCCTAGAGGTATTCTTGTCCCCAGATTCATCCTGTCTTTCAACTTAGGCTAGTTGATTATGCCTTAATACAGCTAAAACTTCTTCTTGTTTTGTACTTCACTTTCATTTAATATACTCTGTTTAAACCAAAGACTTCTTAGTAGGAATTACTATGGTTCTTGGCCATAACCATTACCTAATGCTACATAGTCCTGGTACAAAATGCATCCTGTTTAAAGAACTCCTAGGATGAATGCCGAATGGCTGAGAAACACCTAAAGAAATGTTCAACATTGTTAGTCATAAGGGAAATGCAAATCAAAACAACCCTGAGATTTCACCTCACACCAGTGAGAATGGCTAAGATCAAAAACTCAGGTGACAGCAAATGCTGGCGAGGATGTGGAGAAAGGGGAACACTCCTCCATTGTTGGTGGGGTTGCAGACTGCTGCAACCATTCTGGAAATCAGTCTGGAGGTTCCTCAGAAAATTGGACATTGAACTGCCTGAGGATCCAGCTATACCTCTCCTGGGCATATACCCAAAAGATGCCCCAACATATAAAAAGACACGTGCTCCACTATGTTCATCGTAGCCTTATTTATAATAGCCAGAAGCTGGAAAGAACCCAGATGCCCTTCAACAGAGGAATGGATACAGAAAATGTGGTACATCTACACAATGGAATATTACTCAGCTATCAAAAAACAATGACTTTGTGAAATTCAGAGGCAAATGGTTGAACTGGAAACTATCATCCTGAGTGAGCTAACCCAATCACAGAAAGACATACATGGTATGTACTCATTGATAAGTGGCTATTAGCCCAAATGCTTGAATTACCCTAGATGCCTAGAACAAATGAAACTCAAGACGGATGATCAAAATGTGAATGCAGATCGCTCATGAGAGACACAGCCAGAATACAGCAAATACAGAGGCGTATGCCAGCAGGAAACCACTGAACTGAGAACAGGACCCCTGTTGAACAATCAGAGAAAGAACTGGAAGAGCTTGAAGGAGCTCGAGACCCCATATGTACAGCAATGCCAACCAACCAGAGTTTCCAGGGACTAAGCCACTACCCAAAGACTATACATGGACTGACCCTGGACTCTGACCTCAAAGGGTTGCAATGAATATCCTAGTAAGAGCACCAGTGGAAGGGGAAGCCCTGGGTCCTGCTAAGACTGAACCCCTAGTGAACTAGACTGTTGGGAGAGGGCAGCAATGGGGGAGGGGTGGGAGGAACACCCATAAGGAAGGGGGGGAGGGGATGTTTGCCCGGAAACCGGAAAGGGAATAACATTCGAAATGTATATAAGAAATACTCAAGTTAATAATAATAATAAAAAAAAGAGATAAAAAAAAAAAAAGAACTCCTAGGATGAGAATGTTTCCAGATGTTGAGGAGGCTCTATTAGACAGAAGAAAATAAGAGGGTAGAAGGAAAGTGTCTATGAGGAGAGTATTGCAAGAACAGACTGGATTGGAGGGAAATTAAATACTATTGGTCTTCTGAGCTGTTGGATATAAGAACGCTTCATAAGGATGTAATCATTGGAAGAAAAGAATCATATAAGTATTTCAGGTATATATTTTGGTGATATTCAAATTCTGTTGTCCTGGAATCATCAACTGCGTGCAGTATTCTTCAACATGTGTGTCTAAGAGAGGAGTGTGTGTGTCTAAGAGAGGAGTGTGTGTGTCTAAGAGAGGAGTGTGTGTGTCTAAGGGAGAAGCGTGCTCTGTGCCATACCCCTTCCACTGCATTTCTATCCACATCTCCAGAACTCAGGCCAACAACTCCAATCCAGGTCTTACTGTGTCTGTGGAAAAAAGACTCAGGTGAGGAAATTTGCTAGGATAGCACAGCAATTCATTCTGAGGTGACGTTTTAAATCATTCCAGAAATATTTTTCATAGTATTTTTTAGAGAACATAATTTTTATAAAAAACATAAACATAACTGGATTTTACAGATAAAGAGTAATATGATGCTATTAGAAGACTCAACCTGAGTAAATTTTTTCAACTGGTCTTCAATGACAAGATTCTTTAGTTCTCTTTTGTTTAACCACACTAAATTACAATATTTCTTCCACTTCAAACACCTTGACTAAACCTCTCTCTATATCTTTCAATTTCTTCCTCTCAAGGGAAGGATGGAACATATGTTTGAAAGAGTTTTATCCCTAACACAATCCATGTGACCTTCATGTCTTCTAAAGTGATTTCTCGTGGGAATGCTAGTGATTTGAAGGATCACATGTAATTTCCTGCTGAGCTGTTTAGCATGTGCAAATTACCATTTGACCCCCATAGTGACATATTTGTCACAGCAATTTTCACTTCTAGTGAAATGAGTGACAGTGCCACAGTGCAAGTGACTTTATGCAGTGACTCTGCACATATAGCAGTTCACATGGCTCTGTCACTGTGTTCCCTAGATTGATACCTGCGTTTCAGATATTTCTTTTTATGTTGTTTTTAATAAGAAGCGTAATATTTCCATAACTCATATTTGGAATGGTTCCTGGTTTTGGAAGCAGATTATTAAAGCTGAGCATATGGAGGTCTTAAAGTAGAACCTTATGGGGAAAAACAGTTGATCAAGGCTATTTTGCAGCACAAAAAAATTAAATGCATCATGATAAGGTAGGTTTACTGTTTATAACATTTTGTAAGCTTGGATTAGTGAACTTGTTTCCCAGATAAGCACACAGGCACCTTGAAGCCTTTGTGTCTTGTGAGCAATCACTGCTTCCACTGTTTCTTTCCCTTTTTAGTCTGCTTAGGAGCTGTCAGTAGACTTGTAACAGAGGAAGTTGAAATTCCAATGATTGACTCTGGAGACAAAGTTGTAGAGAAAAGGGTGAAGTTAATGCTAACTTAGCAGAGCACTAACATACACATCTGATTGAATTTCATGAAATGTTAAGTCCAGAAAATCTGAAGAGTTGCACAAGATGCAAATCTAGGCACACACTCACTCACTGCCCCAGATTAGAATCCAGTCACACACACACGCACGCACACACGCACGCACGCACATGCACACGCACACGCACACGCACACACACACACACACACACAGACTCTGCTCCTCTATGAACTTTCCATTTCCTCAAAGGAATATAATGAGAAAATTGTATGATCTAAATGTGCATAATGGTCGCCTTTGTTTCTACATCACAATTTTCTAAGAAGCAGATGTCAGCACTAGGATTTGCATTCGTCATCCAAAGGCAAATAAAATACTATTCCTTAAGTATTTTCAGCAGCCGAAGAAAACACAAAAGCATGTGAGAGATACTCCTGGGAAATGGACGTAAAGTGGAAATATTCAACTTATGCAGCCAATGGACAGAAAGGATATTTTTGAAAAGAGAGGGCATTAAATTTATATGGAGAAGCACTGCATTTTGCTGTGATTATGTTATAAGATTTACGCACTGCCTGGGAAGTGATGACTATGAAAAGGCAAGCAGAATTTAATCTAATAGCACTACAATATTTTTAGTTTTGAGGAACTATCTGATAAACTTGTTTTTGGAAAGATGATTTGAATAGAGGGGCTTGCAATGAAATAAAGTGCTGTAATAGGTCTTGAGTTTTAACTGAAGAAACTTGAAGTCAAGCTAGAGACATATCTTTTGGTAGTCCAATGAGAATATTTTTAGGAGGGTTAACTAGGAGGAGAACCCCTCAGTAGAAACACTAAAGCATCTCCTGACAATGGAATAACCATCTTAAATGCTCAACCTTTAAGATTGTTGAGGTAGGTTGAAGATGGTAGGGCATGTTTGTAAACCTGTCCAATAATGTATAAAAGTATGACTGTTATCCAAGGCAAGATGAAGTTGGGTAACTAGTTTCAAATAATTACGAAGTGTTGAAGATTATCATGACTATCAGGCATGCTGAAAAAATTGTGACTTGTAAAATGGCTGCTTCTATATTTATCTTCATTCATGGGATATTTAGATAAAACAACTTTGCTGCACTTGTAGAGAGACAGGAGAATCATAGATGGTAACACTCAATGACATTTTTATTATTGTTTATTTATTTTCACACTCCAGATTTTATTCCCCTCTGGGTCCACTCCCCCTGAGAGTTCCACATCCCATATCTCCTCCCATCCCGTGTCTCCACTATGATGTCCACACCCCATCTACCCCACCAGACCTCTAAACTTCCTGGGGCCTCCAGTTTCTTGAGCGTTAGGTGCAGCTTCTCTGACTGAACTCAGACCACGGAGTCCTCTGCTGTATATGTGATGGAGGCCTCATCTCAGCTGCCTTAAGCTGCCTGGTTGGTGATCCAGTGTCTAAGAGATCTCGGGGTCTAGGTTAACTGAGACTGCTGGTCCTTCTACAGGGTTGCTCTCTTCCTCAGCTTCCTCCAGCTTTTCTCTAATTTAGCCTGAGGGGTCAGCAACTTCTGTTCACTGGTTGGGTGCACATATCTGCATCTTACTCTTTCAGGTGCTTGTTGGGTCTTTTGGAGAGCAGTCATGATAGGTCCCTTCTGGTGAACACCCCATAGCTTCAGTAATGGTGTCAGGTCTTCAGGTCTCCCCTTGAGCTGGATCCTACTTTGGGCCTGTTGCTGGCCCTTCTTTTCCTCAGGCTCTTCTCCGTTTCCATCCCTGCATTTCTTTCAGATAGGAAAAATTCTAGATCAGAGCTCTGGCTGTATCTTTCTGCTGGAGGTAGATTCAATAATTCGCCTCTCCCCACTATAGGGCCTTTGAGTCAAGGTTCCCCTTTCATCTAGGCTCTCTCACTTCCCAGGTCTCTGGTACATTCTAGAGGGTCCTCCCAACCTCCTTCCTTCTGAGGTCACCTGTTTCCATTCTTTCTGCTGGCCCTCAGGGCTTCAGTCCTTCTCCCCCACCCAATACCAGATTATGGTCCCCTCTCCCTCCCTCCTTCCTGCCTTGTGGTTGCTTTCTTCTCCTTCCCAGGTAGAACTGAGGCATCCTTACTTGGGCCCTTCAACTTGTTGACCTTTTTGAGTTCTGTGAACTGTACCTTGGGTATTCTGTATTGTTTTTTGGCTAATATCCACTTATTGATGAGAATAAACTGTGCGTGTCGTTTTGGGTTTGAGTTATGTCACTCAGGATGACATTTTTTAGTTCCATCCATTTGCCTGCAAAACTCAAGATGTTCTAGTTCTTAATAGCTGAGTAGTATTCCATTGTATAAATGAACCATATTTTCTGTATCCATTCATTTGTCATGGAACATCTGGGTTGTTTCCAGCTTCTGGCTATCACAAATAAGGCCATTATGAACATTGTGAAATATGCTCCCCAGTTGCATGGTGGAGCAACATTGGCGTATATTCCCAAGAGTGGTATTTCCAGGTCTTTAGGTAGGTCTATTTCCAATTTTCTGAGGAATGTCTAGATTGATTTCCAGAGTGATTAAACCAGTTTGCAAACCCACTAGCAATGGAAAAGTGTTCCACATCCTCACCAACATGTGTTGTCACCTGAGGTTTTGATCTTAGCCATTCTGACTGGTGTAAGGTGGAATCTCAGGGTCGTTTTGATTTGCATTTCTCTGATGACTAGGGACTTTGCACATTTCTTTAGGTGCTTCTCAGCCATCTGAGATCCCTCTATTATGAATTCTCAGTTTAGTTCTATACTCTATTTTTTGACTGTGCTTTTTGTTTTTATGGTGGCTAGCTTCTTGAGTTCTTTACATATTTTGGATACTAGCCCTCTATCAGATGTGGGCTTAGTGAAGATTTTTTTTTCCAATCTGTAGGATGCTGATTTGTCTTATTGACTATGTCCTTTGCCTTACAGAAGCTTTCCAGTTTCACAAAGTCCCATTTATTAATTATTGACCTTAGAGCATGAGCCATTGGAGTCCTGCTTAGGAAATTTCCCTCTGTGGCAATGAGTTCAAGGTTCTTTCCCACTTTCTCTTCTATTAGATTCAGTGTATCTGATTTTATGTTGAGGTCCTTGATCCACTTGGACTTGAGCTTTATTCAAGGTGACAAATATGGGTCTATTCTCATTTTTCTACATACAGACATCCAGTTAGACCAGCACCATTTATTGAAGATTCTTTCTTTTTTTCATTGTATATTTTTGGCTTTGTTGTCAAAGATCAAGTGTGAGTACATATGTGATTTTATATCTGGGTCTTAAATTCTATTCCATTGATCAACCTGTCTGTCTCTATACCAATACCATGCAGTTTTTATCACTATTGCTCTACAGTATAGTTTGAGGTCAGGGATGGTGATTCTCCCAGCCGTTCTTTTATTGTTAAGAATTGTTTCTGCTATTCTGGGTTTTTTACCTTTTCAGATGAATTTGAGAAATGTTCTTTCCATGTCTTTGAAGAATTGTGTTAGGCTATTTTGGACTGTTTTTTTTTTTCAGGAATTGTTAAAAAAATATCCATGACTTAAAACTTATTCACATAGGTATATAAGCTATCAGTGCATCTCTAAAATGTTGATATCAGAATTATTCTCCTCAGTGACTGTATCAACCAAAACAAGGATCAGATCCTGTGAGATTCCAAAATTTGTTTAATAGGCAGGGACATTAGAAGTGGCAGAAAAGTAGAAAAATGGAGGACCATACACTGAGAGCCAAGACAATTTTATCAAAGATAGTAAAATAACCAGGACTCATGAAAGAGAATCAACAGATTTATCATTTAAGAGGCAGGTAATCTCTTTTCTTCTGTAGGATGTAGGTTCGATAACCTTATATGTAGTTTTTCTCTTATTCATACATACCTATGATGAGATTTATTTTCTATATTAGCCACCAGTAAGAGATTAATAGGAGCAATTGTAAATCTTAGTAAGCCTGTTGCCTGTCTGTTCCTTTCTTTATGTATCCTAAAATGTTTGCCTACTTACTTAAGAGAAGTACGTTGTAGACTATTTTTGGCATATCTGAATTGTAAACATCAATATTGCTGTACTTTGGGGCCACAGACAAAAACCTCTCAAACGCAAGCACTGTTATACTGTGAGAGTTGATATGGTGACTGAGATGAGTCCCAAGAGATACAGTGTTTTATTTAGGTTCTGCTGCTGAGATAAACACTGTGACCATAGACAACTTGGGAAGAAAAGGGTTTATTTCATCTTATAGCTGTAGTTCATCATAAAAGGAAATGAAGGGATGAAATCAAGGCAGAAATACAGTAGTGAAATGCTGCTTTCTGGATCGTTCCCTATGCATATGACTTTTCTTTTTTCTTTTAATACTGCTCAAAATCAACTGCCCAGAGTTGGCCACAATTTGCTGGGCCCTTACCCATCAACATCAATTGGAGGCAATTTCTCAGTATTGGTTCCCCTTTTCCAGAAGACACTAGCTTGTTGCATGATGACAAAATCCTTCTTAGCACAATTGACCACTTGTCAACTTGAAACACCAATGCATTATAATTGTGCAAACTCTTCTTTCTTGCTTATTCTCAACTGCTCCCTTGTATAGTGTCTCATGGCATTGGTCTGTCCAGTATGCTATGGTCATTGCTACAGCTGAGGCTGCACATTCACCAGTGACCTCTCTCAGCCTCTCTTCAGAAGCTCCAATGAGGCCACAAAGTGTCAAGCCTCAGCTGTTCTCCGTGGCCCATTCATGCTTTTAAAACCGGTGCCACCTGTATAACTTTCACATACAAACAAATTTGGCTCCAAGCATGAGATGACCCTTTTCTTAACTGCAGCTTTTTCATGTTGACTATGACAAAACTCTTCTTAGTTTACATCTCAGTGATGCTGGTCTCTTCCTAATCACAGGTGATTCTTTAGCCCCAGCTAACCAGAATCACATATTCGTCGTTGAAAATATCACTTGATTGGCTGAGTAGAGTATTTCTTCATTCTGAAACCTCGCAAGCCAGATCCTTATTTGCATTCCTCTCAGCATTATCTTTAAAGTTCTTACAATAGCTCACTAAGTTCTGGATACTCAGTGGATTTTCTAGACTAAAGTTCCAAAAGCCTTCACAATCTTCCCCAAAGCAATATGGTCAGTTCTGTCACAACAGTAGTGTCCCATGAACCTAGAATCAATTTCTGTCTTACTTAGGTTTCTATTGTTGCGATAAAAACCAAACCGAAAGGAAACTTGGGGAAGAAATGGTTTATATCAGCTTACAGTTGTACTCTATCCAGAAAGGAAATCAGGATAGGAAAGAAGGCACCTGAGATTAGAAACTGAGACAGAAGTCATGAGGAAATAACTACTTATGGTATTCTCCATGGCTTGCTCAGACCTACTTTTAATTCAACTTGAGACCAACTACCCAGATGTGGTACCAACCATTCTGAGCTAGGCCCTCCTATACCAACCATTAGTCAAAAAAATGACACCATAGTCTTTACTACAGGCCAATCTATGGAGATATTTTCTTAATTGTGGTTTCCTCTTTCTAGATGACTCTAGCTAGCATCAAGTTGACGGAACACTAACCGCCACAACTAGGCAGATATGTATTCAGTGTGGTACTATTGAAAGAATAATAATAATTATTATTGTTATTATTATTATTATTATTATTATTATCATTATTAATGACTCAACTATGAGAAACATCTTCATACTTAGGGTGATACACAACTTAAAACTGGTGAATGGTTAATTTTAGAATTTTTCCATTTAATATGTTTAGACCAAACTGTTTAGAGATAGTTGAAATATTAAAAAGATATACCAAAATAAGAAAGAACTATTGGATTGCTCATTTTAGCTGTATCAGAAGAAGTCAAATTACGGCATGAAAGATAATAGATTGAAGAAGTAGAGGCGACATGATATAAAAAATGGCTATAGATATTTGTTGTGTAACAGGAGGTAAACGATGATAATGGTTTGGAAAGATTAAGAATTCATTTGATAATTTCTTTTGGGTATTTTGTAAAATGGTAATAATGAATGGATGATCTCCAACTATTTGAGTAGGAAGGACAGGAAACAGAGATGACAGCACCTTAATATTCGGGAAAAAAATGACTCATTACAAGGTAAGGAATGTGTTTCAACTCAGAGAGACATGCATCCAAATGAGAAGAAACTTCATCTTTCTCTGAGATTTGGGAAAGTTGATAGACAAACATCGGCAAGGCTACATGAGTGTATTATGAATAACAGTGAGGACATAGAATCATTTCAGACAGCTGCCATTGTCTTAATGATAGCCCTACCATGGAGTGAATGGGGTGAGAGCCCGGTGGGCAGAGGGAAAACAACACGGGTAAATGTTTTACAGAATCACTGTGAAAAACACATGTAACAGCTCATGAAAACAAATCCCAAACATGGAGGAAGAGGAGATACAATGCAGCATCTGAGTTTATAAAGGGCCCATCTGAGATCAGAGCCAAGGAAGGAACTAAGGAGAGAGTGCTTGAGTAGATAAATTTGCACATGAATACTTGAGAAGAGGCCACATGAAGATACAGGACATGCTACAGGCAGCCAGCAATTCCTGTGTGCTACTAGATGCTGGAGATGTAAAGAGAGACTTGGGGGCCAAGGATGCAGGAGAGTCTGTTGGCAGCTTTTAATTGCCTCTCTGGAGGCTGGGAAGGGATTCAGTTAACAACATACAAAATGGTTGTAGAAGGAGGATGCTAAAAATGCTTCAGACTGGGAAGCATAAAAGTGTAATGCCACCAATCTGTGTGTGTGTGTGTGTGTGTGTGTGTGTGTGTGTGTGTGTGCATGTACGTGTATTTAAAGATGGTAAGAAGATCTTGAGAGAAGTCAAGGAGGGTTTGAAATTTTATACGTACACACAAAGGCATAAGAAATAAAAATGCTTTCATGGGCTGTACTCAAATGTACTTAAACATGAGAACTAAAGTGGCTGCTTAATATTCTTTGAGTCTTAACAAAAGCTAAGAGAGTTCTGTACCAAACTTGAGAGTAATTTTAATACTCCTCTTCATGGCTAATACATAGTGTGTTTATCCTTGAGGAGAGGCATCCTGTGTTTTTATTTATATTAAAATGTCTAAAAGTCACATGTAAAGAAAAATGATTAAAAATTGTGCTTTGAACAAATGCTATTTCCACATAATTCTTGAAAACTAACAGCAAACAATGAAAAGTTGTCTATCACAATTATTTTACATTTCTATTTCTGTAATCTTTCTCATGGGCATGGTTGATAAGAATGAATTAAAGGGGTGCTCAGCAGGCAGGACGGCCTTGGAGGGTGAACTTTCCTAAAGTTGGTAGTGTTGGTTGTTAAACAAGGGGACAAAGAAGAAGAAAGAAAGTGAAGCACAGGTGTGCATATATACGGATTGAATAAATTGTCTTAGAGTAGAAATAATTATTTATGTTTAAATAAGAATAATAGTTTGGGGATTAATGATGAGAAGAAAAAGCATGAGGGCCATCAAGTCATATGTTAATGACAATAATCTAATGCTTCGCACTATTTTTATTCATCGAATGAGATCTAAAACAAAAATTCAGAATACAGTTCAGCATTCTAGTGGCACTCAAATTAAGACCCAGGAATTCTCTCTCTACATGATTGACAAGTCTTCGAAGTAATATATTACTATCACTCTCACTAAAATTTAAAATAACCATTTTTTGGTTTACTGTACACAAATAACAAGATGTTTTCTCATTAAATTCAACTAAACTAAACCTTCAGTAACTATTTGAATCCTTCTTGCTTTCTCTCCATTCTTTATATGTCTCTTCTCTTCAGTAAATTAGAAAAACATCTCTTACAAGTGTCGATGCAACAGGCAAGCCCTTAGCCTCTTTGTGTTACTCCATGCAGAGTCATGAGTCCAGTGTACTGGTGCCAGCTCTCGTGTGTGATGGGATTCACACTGCATCATTCAGGCTTTCTTTTCACTCACAGGCTCTCTGACCTCCACCAAGCATGGAGCTGATTCTTCTGGAAAGAACAGCAGAGAAAAGAAAACAGCAGTGAAGAAGCCGAACAACACAGTGATCCCAATTAAGACTGCTCTGTTTGCATGTGCAAAACAGACACATGGTATGTTTTAAGAGATTATGTCTCTGAGTCAAGAGTAATCCTTTCTTTAAAAAACAAGGAAAATTAAATAAAAGTAGAATTTGATGGGCCATACATGTCATTAGTTAGGTATGTATCTTTAGCCATGTATATTCAATAACAGAATGCTTGAAACATGTTTCAGAATTACACGGTCAATTAAATGCTTAAGCGGCTAAAGCCTGGTCAGATTTTAATTGTAAATCTATAACTCGGTGAGTTAAGCACATGTGTGTTTCTCATTTATTCCTTTGCCAGACTTCTGTGAAACTCAAACAATATTGAGTGTAGAATGTTCTCGGTATTATTGATTAATTTTGGATTAAAAAGAAGTTGCTTGTAGTCTAATGAATTGGACAAACGGGAAAGCACAATTTTATGTCGATCTGATTGTTTTCAGTTGAACTTTGAAATTGGCCATTGTACGTTTAAGGGTAACTCACTGATTACACTTGAAGGTTTTATAATCTAGGAGAGTGTAAGTAGCACACTACATACAGTTGGGGTGAAAGGGCACTTTGCTGCATTACCTCAGATGGCTTTCATCAAGAACTATATGCTAGCGCTGGCAGGCAGCAAGATTTGGTGTGACTACGGAGACGTGAGACCTCAAAAGGGATTTTGATAGCTTATGAAGAAAATGATCTTGAAGGTGAGAAAGAAGTTTACTCTTCTAAAAGTCAGGACTAAAGACAGGCTTATGTACATAGTGGTGATTTGTCCACAAATACACAAACATCTGCTCTGAGTCTCTGTTTTCATACTTTTCCATAAATGACCAGAAATAGGCTTGATGTATCATGACCACTCGTTGTTTAACGTTTGTAGGAATCACTATGCTGCCACACTGTATTCCAGCCAGCAAGGCACAATGATTCAAATGTCTCTACATCCTGGAAAAATACTACTAATTTTGAAACATTTGATATTCTGATGTATTGAGCATATTTTCATGTGCACATTGGTTATTGATTTATTTTCTTTGGGAAAATGTCCATGACAGTCCTTAGACCATCTTTAAACTTGGTCTTTTCCCTTACTCATTGTGTCATTATTCTCTACCTCACAGGTTTTGTTACAGTTCCAGTCACAAGATTGTTTGATGTGTCACATGTTATTTTTATTTGATCAAATTGAATTGCTTGTGTTTTATTTCACTATTCCTATTTTGTTGTTTCTCCAAGAAAGCATTGTCAGTTTTCGTCTTGAAGATTTCCCATATACTTCTGAGAGTTTTGTTGTTTTAACCCAGTTTGTTGGCCGAGCACTTATACATAATATGGGGCAACAATGTGGAATCTGAAATTATGCATTAGTTATTGAAGTGACAGCCTTTCCTTTGAGTGAATCAACGAATGGCCTTAATACTTTCTTGAAAAATCACTGATCACATCTAAGGCTTTATTTTTGTGCGCTCGTATTTTTCACGTGTATATGTGCATGAATGTGTATAGTTATTGCATGTGTGTTAGTGTTTGTGTGTGTGTGTGTGTGTGTGTGTGTGAGAGAGAGAGAGAGAGAGAGAGAGAGAGAGAGAGAGAGAGAGAGACAGAGGGGGGGAGAATGTGAAAATCAGGTTGATAGTTTGTGTCTTTGTTACACTCTACATACTGACATTTGTATTAAAAAATAACCTAGTTTTAAATGCATACTTGGCTAGTTTCTGTAGTCATTTTACTTTGAAATCCCCTTCCTGTGGATCCAGAATGCTGGAATTGTGGGAAAGCCACAACTCCCGCTTGGCATTTTTGTGGCTAATAGAAGTCTGAACTTCAGTCTTCATGTCTACATTATCACAATTCATATCTGAAAATTTAAAAAAAAAGTTTATTATTATTATTAACTGAGTTTCATACCACTCATCTTTCATAAGCCTTTAAGCTAAAATTTGAAGGCCAATTTACATGTAGTTATCATGTTTCCCAGCACCTTCTCAACCATGGCAGTTTACCAATTTCTCCTTATTTTTCATTATCTTGAGTCTTAAGGAGTCCTGGTCAGAAATCCTAGTTTGCTCCAGTAGCTGGCTTTGTCCAAAGAACAAAGTCTTATTATATGTAGGAAAGAATGACTGTAACTGGAGGTAATCATACTAAGTGAACTTGGCCAGTGTCAGAAAAACAAATATAATAAGCTCTTTCCTTTCAGTCCCTATTTGATATTTCTAGGTTGTAGGGGAGCATACAGATAGATAACTATGGTAATGAAAGAAGACAGGTTAGAGCAAGTGTAATTTTCAACACTTTTACTCATTGTCTACATTAAGTGGATGTGATTCTGAACTGTACCTGATAGAACTCTGGCAAACTTATGACGCCAGCGTAGAGCTTGCTTGCATCGCTTTCCCATAAGCAGGGAAGGGTAGTGAAGTGACTCGTCCATGGCAAAGGAAATGCTGAGTTTTCAGCAAAAACCACAGACATTTAAACATGGGGCCAAGACAAATACGCTATATCTTAGTGAACAAAGAACTTACCTTTGTGTTTTGACTCCGCTGGAAAAACAATATTAAAGTTGTTTGTACATCTTGTATAATTCGCTATCAAATTCATTTTTCAGAAAACCTTGCTCTGAGATTATATTCAGAAATAATAATTGCTCACTGGAGTCACTTACTTTCCAAAACGCAGCAGTTTTGGTAGATAGTGGAAAGCTTCTTTCCAATGGAGGAGAATGTAGTTCTGTGATACGGGAGCGAGTGGGTGGGTAGGGGAACACCTTCATAGAAGCAGGGGAGAGGGAGAGGGAATAGGGGATTTGCAGAGGGGAAACCAGGAAGGAGAATAACATATGAAGTGTAAATACATAAAATAACTAATTAAAAAAGAGAAAACTTCTTTCTACAGATTAAAATTTTTGGACATATAGATTAATAAATGTTTACAAACTCGAACTTTAAGTAATTTAATCAATGCTCTTTACTCAATCTGAATTCTGTACCTTTAAGATAATGCAATTATTTTCAAAATAGATGGCAATAATATACTATTAAAATTGCCAATAAAAATTAGATAAAATTAAAAATAATTAAGGATGCAAACTGAAGATATAGTCTTTTAGATAAAAACTTAACCTCTTAACACATGTGATCCAGTCTATGAGCGTATGAAACTCAGCTTTGACCTTTTTTGTAAAGAATTCTGAAGAAAAAAAAACATATATTCAAGATTGGGGTTACTAAAAATAATACTGAATAAAGAATATAGGAAATGATGGATTTTCATAGACCCCATGAAAGATCTTATCTCTCACATTATTAAGTTTGAATAAAATTCAGTTGTTCATTTTCTAGTGTTTTTCAATGATGTAAGCACACTTTGCATTCTATAGTCTAAATGCATAGGGGAGTCTTGGTGAAATTGTAGCCTTTGATCTAAAATGTAGCATAATGTTTCTGATTAATTTAAACTACGTAGAAATTATACATGTTCTCCAGGTGATTTTCCAGTTAATAAGTTTATGATTCCCATAGCCCATTTTAACTGAGAAACTGCAAGGGTAAGGAAAATATTCCATATTCTACCAAAATAATATATGGTAAGATATTAATGAGCTGTTGGGAAAGAGAGTGAGAGTTTAATGACAATTGAGTAGAATACTTACACACACACACACACACACACACACACACACATGTAGGTGTGTCTGTGTGTATAATTGAATAGATATCTTTTTATCAATATTACTGTAAACTATTCAAGTAAACATTTAATAATAATATAAAGACAACTAGAATGAGATTCACTATGGTCCACTCAGAAATAAAGTAAATGTTAGCGTTCTCTCAATTCTGTTTCATTTAGTCTCTAAAGAGCATCTTACCACAAAATGAAAATATCATTAGTAAATTTGTACTGTAAAGCAGCAGCTACAGATTTTGCCTTGGTATTAACAAAGAGTATTATAATCATCCGGGTTTTAAAAATTGTCCCCAAGGTTAATCTCGGTGATCACTACTCTCTTTTTCCCTCCTACTTTTCCTGGTTATACTGAGTGGCAGATTGCGAGCTTTCCTTATTATCTTGTTAAATCAAGAGGTGAAATCCTTTCAAGGCTTCTCCTTTTAAACATCTTTTATTAATGCTAATGTGCCAGATGGGAGAAATTAAAATGGTTCTGTTCTTCATGCTGCCGATTCCCACAATTTTACCACATCATTTGCTGGTTAAGGAAGCATATAAAAATAATAGGTGAAGCTCACGGTTGTAAAAGTTCAAAAATTATGGAATACCTTGTCTAAGAAAATCCTTTCTTATTTCCTCAAGGTGAGCCATCCCCTAATCCTTCGTCAGAAATCCTGACGAAGCTACAGCATATGAACTCATCACCTGTCCTGCTTTCTCAAATTTACCTCACTCTCACATGCTAAATAACTAGCAGGATGATTATGCAAGAATCAATTCCCCTTGGGTCATGAGGCTAATTGTACAGTGTGCCTAGGTTCATTTAAATGCAACTTCCCCCCCCCTTGCATCTTTGTGAAGTGTACCTTTGTGTGAAAGAATACTCACCCTCGTACTTCTTGGAATCAGCAACTCACTTTCTCCCCTTCCTGCCTAGGAGACTATTTGCAAACCTTTGATCATCTCAAATACACAGTCACCAAGACTTTAATTCTATGCCAGTTAGATTCTGAGTGGCTTCTCCACCTGCACTCCAAGTCAAGAGAAGTTCTGGGATGCGTACAAGGGGTAGTCTTGATATGGTGATAAAGTTTTACTTTTAGGTAACTTATAGTTTGGGTACATATATAATAATTGAATTCAGTGTAAAACAGAGTACATCTCCACTCCCAACCCTTGCTTCCTAACTGATCAGGATTACCAGGATTTTGAGTTGAGGACTATAGGTCTAGAAAGGTCCAAACATAATTGTTTTCAAGAGAAAGAATGAGATAGAGAATATTTTATTACCTTCAATAGATTTTTTTTGAATTGAACTTGAGTGTAATATTTATCTTTGATTCTTTCCTTGGGTATGAATTAATGCACTATCTTATATCTAAATGACTTGATTACATATTTTTCTCCATGTCTGTGCTCTAATGTTTCTCCACATTTTGGAGCCCAGATTTTACCAGAGTCTTATAAGCAAATCACATGAGTCTATGCTTACTTATGATTTGTAAACCAGAAGAGTTTGGTAGGTAATATCCTACATAGCTTAAATACACAGGAGAGGAGAAGAATGCATAAAATCCACTATCCTGGCTGGAAACCTATATATACATATATATATATGTATATTACTGTATCATCTCTAAAGAAACATTAATTTTATTCTGGCTTCACATTTTCTTTTACCGGTAATAACATTTATACATCCTTAAATCCATTCACTGAAAATATTTTTGAGAAAAAATGATATGTGTTAAACTTCATCTCTTGTATCCATCTGTCGATGTTAATGTAGGGGCCACACGAGACATGAAGTTTGTATAATATAAATAGTCATCACGTTTGTCATATGGTTCATTCTGCGAAGACACACACAAACATGTTTTAAAGTTTCTTTCTTCTTTTGATATGTGTCTGTTTTATGTGCACATGTGGGTGTGGTCCCCATGAAGGTCAAAAGAGGCTGTCATGCTCCTGCATCTGGATTTGCAGGAGATTGTGAGTGCTGGGACTTAAGCTTGGATCTTGAGGCAAAGCAGCATTCATTGTTACCTGTTGAGCCATCCTTCCAGGACTGTAGCATCAATATTTTAGTAGCCTCTGTGAGTATACTTTGCCTTTTAAATTGACCTTACTACTTAACCCTATTTCTGGATTAGTTTACCTGTCAACAGTATGTTTAGAAGGTTGCACCTTCTAAAGTAAATGAGGTGGCTTGAGTGAGAATGGCCCTCACAGGCTATTTGAACATTTGTTTGTGAGTTGATAAGCTGTTTGGGAAAGACAAGGAGGCAGGCATGTTCCTGTTGGAGAAAGTATGTCAGTCTGGTTGGGCACTTGAAGCTTCAAAAGGTCATACCATTTCCAGTGTCCCTCTGACTCTGTCTCCAACTTCCTAGCATGATGTAAGCTCTTAGCTAGAGCTCCAACAGCAAGCTGCCTGCCTACTCCCAGGACCCCAGCTGGGACGCTCAGGCACTCACCTTCTGCAAACTTTAAGCAAGGCACCAATTATTTGCTGTCTTTTTAAAGTTGTGTTGGTCATGCTGTCTTTTCCCAGCAAAGGAATACCAACTAGGACCTAACAATCTCTAAAGGGAGGAGTGTGTTTGGAGTTCATTTTCATAACTGGTTTTACTATGAATATCTTTAGTGAAAACAAAACAAAAGAAATCAGAAAACACAGAGTGTCATGACCAATGACACATACAAAGAAGTACAACATACTGTGGGTTCCTGTCAGCATGTAGATGATTCATTTCTACTTTTCATATGCACAGGTCACTCAATTTACACCAGAAATCTAAAATTAGATCACTACTACTAATTAACTGAATGCTAAAAATCAATAATGAACTATGTATAATGGACGCAAATCCCAGATTGGACTTACAATCATCATTTTCTGTTCTCAAAAAAACAATATATACAACAAATTTAATTTCTGTCCCTTTAATTTGCAGGGTATTTTCTCACTGCAATGGTTTGCCACGTCTCTTTCTTTCTAATAATTTCTGATAAGTACACATATAGCACTGCCTCACCATGAAGATGCAGAGTGGAACGCAGACACTAAGAGTGACAGTGCCCCAACTTGGGTAGAGGAAGTGCTTTTTTGTTGAAATAAGAAAATGGCCGGGCAGCAAACCACTGAACTGAGAATAGGACCCCCAGTTGAAGGAATCAGAGAAAGAACTGGAAGAGCTTGAAGGGCCTCGAGACCCCATATGTACAACAATGCCAAGCAACCAGAGCTTCCAGGGACTAAGCCAGTACCTAAAGACTATACATGGACTGACCCTGGACTCTGACCTCATAGGTAGCAATGAATATCCTAGTAAGAGCACCAGTGGAAGGGGAAGCCCTGGGTCCTGCTAAGACTGAACCCCCAGTGAACTAGACTGTGGGGGGGAGGGAGGCAATGGGGGGAGGGTTGGGGGGAACACCCATAAAGAAGGGGAGGGGGAGGGGATGTTTGCCCGGAAACCGGGAAAGGGAATAACACTCGAAATGTATATAAGAAATACTCAAGTTAATAAAAAAAAAAAAGAAAGAAAGAAAGAAAGAAAGAAAGAAAGAAAGAAAGAAAGAAAGAAAGAAAGAAAGAAAATGGCCATCATACATCAGACCAAGTAAGAGATACATCATCGAGTAGGCAGAAGAGCAAAGTTGGAGTGAATGTGGCAGGTGGGACCTTCCCAGATGTTGACTCTGCCTGTTTGCATGTCTTCTTGAAACTCATTAGAGTTACAAAGATTGCCTAAAAAGGAATTGCTTTTCAGTTTCTGCAATTCATTTTCAAAAACAGCAAAAGAATATATTTGCTCCCTTAAAAAAGTATTAGTTGGCATTCATTGGTGCCAACTCGGGTCTTCTCGCTATCCCAATCGCCTCCTATGTTTCTGCATATTTTTATTTTAGGAGAATTTTTAAATCTGCTGAGAGAAAACACACTCCAAGATTTATATCAGAAAAAAAGACCCGCCCCCCAATGTGGTGATAAGAGGATTAGAGACATAGAAACTAGTCTTTAAAGTTTGAGCTAGTCATTCCAGTTGTTAAAGAAGGGTTCTTAGTGCTGCCAACACATGCAAGAATGAACACTGTCCATGTTTTGGGGGGGGGGAGAGAGAGAGAGAGAGAGAGAGAGAGAGAGAGAGAGAGAGAGAGAGAGAGAGAGAGAGAGAGAGAGAGATTTTAAAGAAGCTTTGTCTGACAATGGTATTTTAAGGCCGTATCGTTCCTTGCTGTGATGTTTCAGGAGCAACGATACAGGCGCTTTCTCATTTCTTGTGAAAGGTAAGGGAAATTGCATTAAGAACTTTCTTACAGAATGCTGACCTCATCGATTTAGTTTGCAAAAAGGTCTTGACCAAAAAGTCTTTCATTATCATTGTAGTTATCTGCTTAGCCAAGGTATCTAGGACCCTGTAGACTCTGCCCAAAGTGTGGTTCCTGGTACTTTTTTTCTTATATTTTTTCAAGTGCATTATCTTCTATTCACTCCCACAATGTCAAGCAACATGTTCCGGGTGCGGGATCTATGCAACATAACTTTGTTGGAATACAGGTGTATGTAATGTTGGAAAGCCTGTTAGAAACACTCACCTAGGCTGAATCTGATGATTTAAAACAGGTCCTAAGCAAACGAGAAGGTTTCCTAAATTATGGAAATAACAGAAATAATCATGCAAGTAGCATTTCAAACACGGTGCATTAAATAATACCTTCATGGAAATCTCTTAAAATATGCCATACCAGTTTATACATTATTATCTGTGTCATGACAAGGGCTGAGGATCACAGAGAGAAACAGGATTCCTAGAACTTCCCAGGCTGGACACAAAGCTCAACATCAGGGCATTTGATGACACATTTGGGATCCGCAGCTGCCCATAAAGCCATTGTTTTCTTCCAGTTCTGTAAAGTCAAAGAAACAGACCCCTTAAACACTTTTACACAGGATAAGTCTATGTCTCCAAGAAGCAGCAAATGCAGTGCAGCTTCTGAAGGCTGGGTACTTTCTGGACTGAAGACAGAGTGGCCTCCACATATTTTCTTGTGCATGGTTGTATTCTGAAAATTCTTTAGAAGTGATGTTATTTTTCCAGACAGGGAGCCTCATATAAAATGGTTCACATAATTCTAAATTAAAAGTCAATATTATTTAAAGTTAAGTATAGTGATATCCCAAATAATTTTTATCTATCTATCTATCTATCTATCTATCTATCTATCTATCTATCTATCTACCTACCTACCTACCTATCTATATATTTATATTACTTGTTATTTTCACTGAAAAACTCTTTCTTATAAAAGAAGACAACTTTCCTTAGTGTAATTCTTGATGTTTTGGATGGAAAGCCTTGGGAAGTCACTTATACCTAAAGGTACAGATACCCTTGTCTGTGACTTCTGAGGAACCACTGTGGCTGTGAACAATGTTCTTCCTAGTGAAACTTAGTGACAGCTCAACTCCTTCAGAACGAAGACGTAACAGGCAAGGTATTATGCTTACATTTATAGTGTAATTACTTATATGACACTGTAGTTCACTTTCATTTTAGTTTCTCCGATTGACATTGTCCAAATGGAAAAAAAAAGTATGCACTAGATGGAATAAAATATCCTCTCTCAGGCTGCAGTCACTTTATGCCTCAACTATTAAATATGTGCCTAACTTCAATCAAGGCAAAAAATATATTTACACCTTCACCAAAGAAAGGCTTTGACAAAGAGAACTCCCAAACAAAAAATGGAGTTTAGAATTTAAAATACTGGCTGTGGCAATACATGTGACTCAGCTTGCTACATGTTAAAAAGACAAGTGTTAATTAAGATAAAAATAGTAAATTGCCTAAATATTGAACACATGTATTGGAGTATATTAAATCAATGACTAATACATGCTTTTGAAATCTGGATAAATGTTTAAAATACTTCTTCAATTAAAGCCTGCAAAAGATACAACCTATAAATACAACTGTTGAAACTGGCTTTCTATTTGTTACTATAAATATGAAACATTTCATGTGCTACTAATAGTGTCTTCTGCCAAATACATTTGCTTGATGAAGCATATCCAGGCTTTCGAGTGGTGGGCAGCAGAAGAGAGGGTACCCACCCTACTCCTTGAAAAGAAAGGGAGCAATGCTGCAGAATTGGTGGGAGGCTGGTTTCATTTCATCCTTCCTCTTTGTCTGTTCCTTCTCCCCTTCCCTCATCTTTCCTCCATTTTTCTTCTTCAGACCTGGCATGTAAATAGGAAGATGCCAAGAACGGGAGAGGTTGGACTGTGAAACTAGTAACGGCAATTCATCAAACCATGTTGACTAACAGAGGAGTAAAAGGTGCTACGGGACTTCCTAATACACGCTTTAAGAATAGAAGAGATATTCTTGGAGGAAATTCCATCAGTCTAAGGGTAATTCATTCACTGTTTTTCTTAGGAATTTTCTTAGATTTAGAAATTAAAGACTACTCAATGAGTGCATACCATGGTGGATGACGGAACACCCTCATAGAAACAGGGGGAGAGGGGAGGAAGAATGGAATAGTGGCTCTCTGTGGGGGGGGGCAGAAAAGGGGATAACATTTAAAATGTAAATAGTAAAACAAATAAAAATATCAAATAAATAAATAAATATTGGGAAAAAAGACCACTCAAATCCTTCCCAGCTTGGGTTCTGTATTCACAGAACTATACACCTGAATACTTGTTCTTTAGATCACTCTCCATCCAGTTCACTTCCTAGACGGAGATGCCAGCTCTGCTTGTATTCACAGTGCACTATTTTGTGTGGGTTTGTTTACTGGTTTGATTTCTCCAACTAAAAAGGAAGACTTGTTTCTATTTTTTCTTATCTATCACTTCACATTCTGATTTTTCATACACTGTGTCTGTAATACAATTCTGATAGGCTTAAATGATTTATGGATTTCTTTGAAAAAATGGTTCTCTAACCATATAAAAAATAAAGAGAAGTAGTGAAAATAGAAAATGAAATATATCAATGGTGGAGAACTATACAGTTTCCCAAGATGATATATCCTTTTATCTGCTAGACAGGTGCTTATTGATGCTTACTCTGTGGTAGGCCATATTATGATAATGTTTAAATTCTAATTAATGGATAATAACTTGTAAATTAATGGTCTAATTTATAATTTCATGAAATATAGGTTTAAAAGCTCTCCTATGCCATCTGGTCAGTCTGTTCTGCTAAAGACACCATAGCCTGAAGGCATTCCAGGAGTTTCTCTGTACACAAGGCAACTGGACAATTGACACCACAGTCTGAAAACCCCTCAGGGGCGCCACAACATGCAGGGCAACAGATCCAACCGTCTGAAAGCCTCCCTGGAGTTCTGCTGCACACAGGGAAACAGAACTCACAGTCTGAAGGCCTCTCTGGACTATAGCTTCACATAGGACAAGAGCTTGACTGCTGCTCTGAAGACCAAAAAGTCTGAAGGCCTCCCAGATCTTCTATAGCCAGGGCAACAGATCAGCAGCTTCTCTGTTCCCCTGAAGACCCCAAAGTCTGAAGACCTCCCAAAAATCCTCCGAGAAGGCCTGTCAGAAGAGCCACTGCAGCCAGGGCAACAGGTCACCAGCAAATATGTCCCTTAGAGGCACCATAATATGAAGGCCCCACAGGAGGTCTGCTACAGTCAGGACCACAGGCCTAGAAGGAGATCTGAAGCTATTCAGGGACAAAAGAGGCAGACTCCAGACAGAGACATTTAGAATAGCAAACACCAGGGATATTCAGATGATGAGAGGCAAGCATAAGACCATAAGCAACAGAAGCCTATGATCATTGGCACCATCAGAACCCAGTTCTCATGAAGATATAGGATTAATAGAGTCCTTTAGTGAGGATATAAATAACTCACTTACAGAAATACAGGAAAACATAAGTAAATAAGGAGAAGCCCTTAAAGAGGAAACAAATAAACACCTTAAAGAAATATAGGAAAACACAACCAAACAGGTGAAAGAATTGAATGAAGTAGTCTAAGACCTAAAAGTGGAAGTAGAAACAGTAAAGAACACATAAATGGAAGCCAACCTGGAAAAGGAAAACCCAGGAAAGATGTCAGGAATTACATATGTAAGTATCACCAACAGAATACAAGAGATAGAAGAGAGAGTCACAGGTATAGAAGATACCTTAGAAGAGATTGAAGCAACTGTTAAAGAAAATATAAAATATAAAAAGCCTCCTAACCCCAAACATGCAGGAAATCCAAGACACAATGAAAAGACCAAATCTAAGAGTAACAGGAATAGAGAAGAGTGAAGATTCCTAGCTCAAAAGAACTGAAAATGTCTTCAACAAAATCATACAAGAAAACTTCCCTAACCTAAAGAAAGAGGTGCCCATAAACATGTAAGAAGCCTACAGAACTCCAAATAGAATGGACCAGAAAAGAAATTCCTCCCATCACACAAAAGCCAGAACACTGAATTCACAAAACAAAGAAAGAATATTAAAAGCAGTAAGGGGAAAATGTCAAGTAACATAGAAAGGCAGACCTATCAGAATTATACAAGACTTCTCAACAGAGACAATGAAAGCTAGGAGATCCTGGGCAGATGTCATACAGACACTAAGAGAACACAAATTCCAGCCCAGGCTTCTATAGCCAGGAAAACTCCCAATTACCATACATGGAGAAACCAAGATTTTCCATGACAAAAGCAAATTTACACAGTATCTTGCCAAAGCTCAAGCACTAGAAAGGATAATACATAGAAAACACTAACACAAGGAGGGAACCTACCCCCTAGAAAAAGCAAGAAAGTAATCTTGCAATGAACCCAAAAGAAGAGAGTCACACAAACATAATTCCACCTCTAACAACAAAAATAACCAGAAACAACAATCAGTATTCCTTAATATATCTTCACATCAATGGACTCAATTCCCCAATAAAAAGACATAGACTAACTGACTGGATATGTAAACAGGACCCAGAATTTTGCTGCCAGCAGGAAATGCACCTCAGTGATAAAGACAGAAACTACCTCAGAGTAAAAGGCTGAAAAAAATTTCCATAAAATATATTGAGAAAGAACACTACCTAATTCATTCTATGAATCCACAATTACTCTGATACCTAAATCACACAAGGATATAACAAAAAGAAGAGAACATCAGACTTATTTCACTTATGACTATCAATCCAATACCCTATAAAATTCTTGCAAACCAAATCCAAGAACACATTAAAACCATCATTCAGCATGATCAAGAAGGCTTCATCCCAGGAATGCAAGGTTTATTTATTATATGACACCCATTAAAGCAATTCACTATATAAACAAACTCAAAGAAAAAAACCACATGATCATCTTCTTAGATGCTGAAAAAGCATTTGGCAGACTACAACAGCTATTCTTGTTAAAAGTATTAGAGAGATCTGGAATTCAAGACCCATACCTAAATATAATCAAAGCAATTTACTGCAAGGCAACTGCAAATACCAAATTAAATGGAGGGATACTTGAATCAAATCCACTAAAATCAAGAACAGGACAAGGATGCTCACTCTCCCCATATCTATTCAAGTTGAAGTTCTAGTTAGAGCAATAAGACAACAAAAAGAGATCAAGTGGATACAAATTGGCAAAGAAGTAAAGATATCACAATTTTCACACAATATGATAGTGTATATGAATAACCCCAAAAATTCTACCAGAGAACTTCTACAGTTGATAAACAACTTCATGAACGTGACTGGATATAAAATTAACTTAAATAAATCAGTAGCCTTCCTTTATACAAATGATAAACAGGCTGAGAAAGAAATTAGGGAAACAACATTCTTTACAATAGCCACAGATAATATAAATTATCTTGGGGTAACTCTAACTAAACAAGTGAAAGATCTGTATGACATTAACTTCAAGTCTCTCAAGAAAGACATCAAAAAAAATCTCAGAAAATGGAGAGATCTCCCATACTCATGGATTGCCAGAATTAATACAGTAAAAATGGCCATCCTACCAAAGGCAATCTACAGATTCAATGCAATCCCCTCAAAATCCCAACATAGTTCTTCAAAGACATGGAAAGAGCATTTCTCAAATTTATCTGGAAAGGCAAAAAATCCAGAATATTTAAAACAATTCTTAACAATAAAAGAATAGCTGGGGGAATCACCACCCCTGAACTCAAGCCATCTTGAGAGCCAAGTACAGCGCGATAATGATAAAACTGCATGGTATTGGTACAGAGACAGACAGGTTGATCAATGGAATAGAATTGAAGATGCAGAAACAAACTCACACACTTACTCACACTTGATCTTTGACAAAGGAGCCAAAAATATTAAATGAAAAAAAGAGATCATGTTCAATAAATGGTGCTGGTCGAACTGGCTGTCTGTATGTAGAAAAATGGAAATAGACTCATATTTGTCACCATGCACAAAGCTCACATCCAAGTAGATCAACCTCAACATAAAACCAGACACACTGAAACTAACGGAAGAGGAGCCTGGAACTCATTGGCACAGGCAAAAATTTCCTAAACAGAACTCCAGTGCCTCACACTCTAAGATCAAGTATTGATAAATGAGACCTCATGAAACTGAAAAGTTTCTGTAAGGCAAGGGCCATAGGCAATAGGACAAATCAGCAACCTAAAGATTGGAAAAAATATTTTCTAATCTCATTTCCAACAGAGAGGTAATAACTAAAATACATAAATAGCTCAAGATTCCACCTCATATGAGTCAGATTAAAACCTCAGGTGACAACACATGTTGGCAAGGATGTAGAGAAAGAGGAACACTCCTCCTTTGCTGGTGGGATTGTAAACTGGTACAACCACTCTGGAAATCAATTTGGAGGTTCCTCAGAAAATTGGAAATAGACCTACCTAAAGACACAGAAATGTGGGGTTGGGGATTTAGCTCAGTGGTAGAGCGCTTGTCTAGCAAGCGCAAGGCCCTGGGTTCAGTCCCCAGCTCTGAAAAAAAAAAAAAGACGCAGAAATGTAACTCATGGGAATATACCTCAATGATGCCCCACCATGCCACAGGGGATAATGTTCTACAATGTTCATAGTGGTCTTATTTTTGAAAGCCAGAAGATGGAAACGACCCAGATGTCCCATGACAAAGGAATGGATACAGAAAATGTGGTTCATTTACACAACGGAATACTACTCAGCTATTAAGAATGAGGACATCCTGAGTTTTGCAGGCAAATGGATGGAACTAGAAAATGTCATCCTGAATGAGGTATCTCAGACCAAAAAGACATGCATGGTATGGATAATACCTCACTAATAAGTGGATATCAGCCAAAAATTTTACAGAATACCCAATATATAGTCCACCGAATCCAAAACAGTCGACAAGCTGAAGGGACTTGTTAGGATACCTCAGTTCCACTTTGAAAGGAGAAAAAAAATCAATCACAAGGGGGGGAGGGAAGGAGGGACATGGGTGGGAAAGGATGATGATGAGGGGAACATGATCTGGTATTGGGTAGGGGTTGGGGGGAAATGCTGAAGCATTGAGAGCCAGCAGAAAGAATGGAAACAGGTGACCTCAGGAGGAAGGAGGTTGGAAGGATCCTCTAGAATGTACGAGAGACCTGGGAAGTGGGAAACTCTCAGGACTCAAAGAAGGGGGTCCCTAGATGAAAGGCCATACAGTGGAGAGAGGGAAATTACTGAAGTTCCACCTCTATCAGAAAGACAGACCATCAAGTGAGGAATGGGGTTGCTATCCCACAACCAAAGCTCTGACCCATAATTCTTCCTTCTGAAAGAAATGCAGGGATGAAAATTTGAAGAGCCTCAAGAAAACCCCTGAGATCTCTTACACACTGGATCACCTACCAGGCAGCATACACCAGCTGAGATGAGGCCTCCAACACATATGCAGGAGAGGACTCCTGGGTCTGGGTTCAGTCAGAGAAGATCTACCTAACCCTCTAGTGACTGCAGGCCCTAGGAAGTTTAGACGTCTGGTGGGATGTGTAGTGGGGACAACATAGTGGAGACTCGGGGACAGGGAGGAGGTATGGAATGTGGAACTCTCAGGGAATGGAGGGGGGGAATAAAACCTAGAGTGTAAAAATAAATAAAGATAGATAGATAGATAGATAGATAGATAGATAGATAGATAGATAGATAAAAGAAAAAGACAATCCTGAAAAAATCCTGGTAACAGGAATATATTTAAGCAATCTTAAGAAAATGAAGTTTAGTGAGGCTGCTGACCAGAGTTTGGAAGGCACAGTTTAAACTTAAGTTGGTGGAAGGAAGGATATAATCATTGAAACATTTTCCGAGTCATTCTAAAAGTTCTGAGATTTATACAAGAACATACTTGATTGTTTTATTGTATGTTGGTTCAAGCTTTTTAATTCCAGAATTTGGAAGGCTATGGAAGGGGATCAAAAGTTGAGGTAGTCCTGGTCTATATAATGTAAACTGTCTTGAATGAATGAATGAACTAATTAATTAACAAAAATGCTTTTAAACAGATAATAATGTAGTATACTTTAAATAAATGCAATTGTTTTCTTTCATTAGTATTATATATCATACATTCTGTATAGAACATATATTAAGGAAGAGAAAAAGCTTGCTTTTCTAGCGTTTTTCAGATCTCTTGTAGGCAATGTGTGAACCTCATTTTTTTAAATTCATTTTTTTTCCTTCTTGCCTCTTCCCCTTTTCATTGACAAGTATTTGGAAATAAAGAACTATAAAAATTGCTTATGAAGTTGTCCTTTAAATCTAGTGAATTTTATTTGGTATGTATGCTGTTTAATAACTACCTTCATTTGTCAGATTTCAAACACATAGTTCCATCACTTAGCTCATTCAATGTGTGATGGGAACTTATCTAACACATGGGTTTTATGAAGTTGTTGTCCATGGAGAAGAAGACAGTGTTTTGTAGTGGCCTGGGCCATAGTGTTAAATTCGGAGTCCAATGCAGTCCGCAGAATCTTTCTTTTTAGATCCCATTAATTCTTAATACAAAAATCTTCAAGGTGAAATAACTGTGGCATAGCAATTTCCATTTTTAGAGGAATCCTTGTCAGCACTGATACGAAACAACCAAAATTTGTAATGATGTGGTGGTTTACTTTCAAGAAGCCATTCCCACCATTTACTGTTTTGTTACTCAAGATGTTTTGAGATCCAAAAGTAACACATATAGGGAGAAAAGGGCCTAGAGAAGTTGATAAGATCTTTCAGAGTGTAACGGAGCCCCATGCCAAGCCTAAGGACCTATGTTCAATACCCAGGACCCACCAGTACATGCAAAAAATAAGTAGAGAACCTGCATTACAATAATGCGTTTTCCAGTAGAGAGAACAATTCTTTAGCAAGACAAGATCAGTTCTACTGGCTCTCAACAAGAATGACAGTGAGAACAAATAAAGATGCCACTCTCCTTTTAAAGTAGTTTGGTGCACGGAGGCCCCTGGAAGAGGCGGCGCAGATCTTCCTGGTTGCTGCCACCGCGGAGAGCCCGTGGGCAGAACCCCGCGAGCGAACTTGAGCCTCGGGACCACAGGTAAGACTAACTTATCTGCTGCAAGTGACCTGCCTGGTGAACTCAAGGCACAGGTCCACAAGAACAGCTGAAAACCTGTAGAAAGGAAAAACTACAGGCCCGAAAGCAGAACACTCTGTCCCCATAACTGACTGAAAGAGAGGAAAACAGGTCTACAGCACTCCTGACACACAGGCCTATAGGACAGTTTAGCCACTGTCAGAAATAGCAGAACAAAGTAACACTAGAGATAATTTGATGGCGAGAGGCAAGCGCAGGAACCCAAGCAACAGAAACCAAGACTACATGGCACCATCGGAGCCCAATTCGCCCATCAAAACAAACATGGAATATCCAAACACACCAGAAAAGCAAGATCTAGATTCAAAATCATATTTGACCATGATGCTGGAGAACTTCAAGAAAGACATGATGAACTACCTTAGAGAACAAGTAGAAGCCTACAGAGAGGAATCGCAAAAATGCCTGAAAGAATTCCAGGAAAACATAAATAAACAAGTAGAAGCCCATAGAGAGGAGACACAAAAATCCCTGAAAGAATTCCAGGAAAACACAATCAAACAGTGGAAGGAATTAAAAATGGAAATAGAAGCAATCAAGAAAGAACACATGGAAACAACCCTGGATATAGAAAACCAAAAGAAGAGACAAGGAGCTGTAGATACAAGCTTTACCAACAGAATACAAGAGATGGAAGAGAGAATCTCAGGAGCAGAAGATTCCATAGAAATCATTGACTCAACTGTCAAAGATAATGTAAAGAGGAAAAAGCTACTGGTCCAAAACATACAGGAAATCCAGGACTCAATGAGAAGATCAAACCTAAGGATAATAGGTATAGAAGAGAGTGAAGACTCCCAGCTCAAAGGACCAGTACATATCTTCAACAAAATCATAGAAGAAAACTTCCCTAACCTAAAAAAAAGAGATACCCATATGCATACAAGAAGCCTACAGAACTCCAAATAGATTGGACCAGAAAAGAAACACCTCCCGTCACATAATAGTCAAAACACCAAACGCACAAAATAAAGAAAGAATATTAAAAGCAGTAAGGGAAAAAGGTCAAGTAACATATAAAGGCAGACCTATCAGAATCACACCAGACTTTTCGCCAGAAACTATGAAGGCCAGAAGATCCTGGACTGATGTCATTCAGACCCTAAGAGAACACAAATGCCAGCCCAGGCTACTGTATCCTGTAAAACTCTCAATTAACATAGATGGAGAAACCAAGATATTCCATGACAAAACCAAATTTACACAATATCTTTCTACAAATCCAGCGCTACAAAGGATAATAAATGGTAAAGCCCAACATAAGGAGGCAAGCTATACCCAAGAAGAGGCAAGAAACTAATCGTCTTGGCAACAAAACAAAGAGAAGAAAAGCGCACAAACATAACACATCCAAGTATGAATATAACAGGAAGCAATAATCACTATTCCTTAATATCTCTCAACATCAATGGCCTCAACTCCCCAATAAAAAGACATAGATTAACAAACTGGATACCCAACGAGGACCCTGCATTCTGCTGCCTACAGGAAACACACCTCAGAGACAAAGACAGACACTACCTCAGAGTGAAAGGCTGGAAAACAACTTTCCAGGCAAATGGTCGGAAGAAGCAAGCTGGAGTAGCCATTCTAATATCAAATAAAGTCAATTTTCAACTAAAAGTCATCAAAAAAGATAAGGAAGGACACTTTATATTTATCAAAGGAAAAATCCACCAAGATGAACTCTCAATCCTAAATATCTATGCCCCAAATACAAGGGCACCTACATACGTAAAAGAAACCTTACTAAAGCTCAAAACACATATTGCACCTCACACAATAATAGTAGGAGACTTCAACACCCCACTCTCATCAATGGGCAGATCATGGAAACAGAAATTAAACAGAGACGTAGACAGACTAAGAGAAGTCATGAGCCAAATGGACTTAACGGATATTTATAGAACGTTCTACCCTAATGCAAAAGGATATACCTTCTTCTCAGCTCCTCATGGTACTTTCTCCAAAATTGACCATATAATTGGTCAAAAAACGGGCCTCAACAGGTACAGAAAGATAGAAATAATCCCATGCGTGCTATCGGACCACCACGGCCTAAAGCTGGTCTTCAATAACAATAAGGGAAGAATGCCCACATATACGTGGAAATTGAACAATGCTCTACTCAATGATAACCTGGTCAAGGAAGAAATAAAGAAAGAAATTAAAAACTTTTTAGAAATTAATGAAAATGAAGGTACAACATACCCAAACTTATGGGACACGATGAAAGCTGTGCTAAGAGGAAAACTCATAGCTGAGTGCCTGCAGAAAGAAACAGGAAAGAGCATATGTCAGCAGCTTGACAGCACACCTAAAAAGCTCTAGAACAAAAAAGAAGCAAATACACCCAGGAGGAGTAGAAGGCAGGAAATAATCAAACTCAGAGCTGAAATCAACCAAGTAGAAACAAAAAAGGACCATAGAAAGAATCAACAGAACCAAAAGTTGGTTCTTTGAGAAAATCAACAAGATAGATAAACCCTTAGCCAGACTAACGAGAGGACACAGACAGCGTGTCCAAATTAACAAAATCAGAAATGAAAAGGGAGACATAACTACAGATTCAGAGGAAATTCAAAAAATCATCAGATCTTACTATAAAAGCCTATACTCAACAAAACTTGAAAATCTGCAGGAAATGAACAATTTCCTAGACAGATACCAGGTACCGAAGTTAAATCAGGAACAGATAAACCAGTTAAACAACCCCATAACTCCTAAGGAAATAGAAGCAGTCATTAAAGGTCTCCCAACCAAAAAGAGCCCAGGTCCAGACGGGTTTAGTGCAGAATTCTATCAGACCTTCATAGAAGACCTCGTACCAATATTATCCAAACTATTCCACAAAATTGAAACAGATGGAGCACTACCGAATTCCTTCTATGAAGCCACAATTACTCTTATACCTAAACCACACAAAGACCCAACAAAGAAAGAGAACTTCAGACCAATTTCCCTTATGAACATTGACGCAAAAATACTCAACAAAATTCTGGCAAACCGAATCCAAGAGCACATCAAAACAATCATCCACCATGATCAAGTAGGCTTCATCCCAGGCATGCAGGGATGGTTTAATATACGGAAAACCATCAACATGATCCATTATATAAACAAACTGAAAGAACAAAACCACATGATCATTTCATTAGATGCTGAGAAAGCATTTGACAAAATTCAACACCCTTTCATGATAAAAGTCCTGGAAAGAATAGGAATCCAAGGCCCATACCTAAACATAGTAAAAGCCATATACAGCAAACCAGTGGCTAACATCAAACTAAATGGAGAGAAACTTGAAGCAATCCCACTAAAATCAGGGACTAGACAAGGCTGCCCACTCTCTCCCTACTTATTCAATATAGTTCTTGAAGTTCTAGCCAGAGCAATCAGACAACAAAAGGAGGTCAAGGGATACAGATCGGAAAAGAAGAAGTCAAAATATCACTATTTGCAGATGATATGATAGTATATTTATGTGATCCAAAAGTTCCACCAGAGAACTACTAAAGCTGATAAACAACTTCAGCAAAGTGGCTGGGTATAAAATTAACTCAAATAAATCAGTAGCCTTCTCTACAAAAAGAGAAACAAGCGAGAAAGAAATTAGGGAAAATACACCTTCATAATAGACCCAAATAATATAAAGTACCGGTGTGACTTTTAACCAAGCAAGTAAAAGATTTGTACAACAAGAACTTCAAGACTCTGAAGAAAGAAATTGAAGAAGACCTCAGAAGATGGAAAGATCTCCCATGCTCATGGATTGGCAGGATTAATATAGTAAAATGGCCATTTACCAAAAGCGATGTACAGATTCAATGCAATCCCCATCAAAATACCAATCCAATTCTTCAAAGAGTTAGACAGAACAATTTGCAAATTCATCTGCAATAACAGAAAACCCAGGATAGCTAAAACTATCCTCAACAATAAAAGGACTTCAGGGGGAATCGCTATCCCTGAACTCAAGCAGTATTACAGAGCAATAGTGATAAAAACTGCATGGTATTGGTACAGAGACAGACAGATAGACCAATGGAATAGAATTGAAGACCCAGAAATGAACCCACACACCTATGGTCACTTGATTTTTGACAAAGGAGCCCAAACCATCCAATGAAAAAAGATAGCATTTTCAGCAAATGGTGCTGGTTCAACTGGAGGTCAACATGTAGAAGAATGCAGATCGATCCATGCTTATCACCCTGTACAAAGCTTAAGTCCAAGTGGATCAAGGACCTCCACATCAAACCAGATACACTCAAACTAATAGAAGAAAAAATAGGGAAGCATTTGGAACACATGGGCACTGGAAAAAATTTCCTGAACAAAACACCAATGGCTTATGCTCTAAGATCAAGAATCGACAAATGGGATCTCATAAAACTACAAAGCTTCTGTAAGGCAAAGGACACTGTGGTCAGGACAAAACGGCAACCAACAGATTGGGAAAAGATCTTTACAAATCCTACAGAAGATAGAGGCCTTATATCCAAAATATACAAAGAACTCAAAAAGTTAGACCGAGGGGAGACAAATAACCCTATTAAAAAATGGGGTTCAGAGCTAAACAAAGAATTCACAGCTGAGGAATGCCGAATGGCTGAGAAACACCTAAAGAAATGTTCAACATCTTTAGTCATCAGGAAATGCAAATCAAAAACAACCCTGAGATTTCACCTCACACCAGTGAGAATGGCTAAGATCAAAAACTCAGGTGACAGCAAATGCTGGCGCAGGATGGAGAAAGAGGAACACTCCTCCATTGTTGGTGGGGTTGCAGACTGGTACAACCATTCTGGAAATCAGTCTGGAGGTTTCTCAGAAAATTGGACATTGAACTGCCTGAGGATCCAGCTATACCTCTCTTGGGCATATACCCAAAAGATGCCCCCAACATATAAAAAGACACGTGCTCCACTATGTTCATCGCAGCCTTATTTATAATAGCCAGAAGCTGGAAAGAACCCAGATGCCCTTCAACAGAGGAATGGATACAGAAAATGTGGTACATCTACACAATGGAATATTATCAGCTATCAAAAACAACGAGTTTATTAAATTCGTAGGCAAATGGTTGGACCTGGAAAATATCATCCTGAGTGAGCTAACCCAATCACAGAAAGACATACATGGTATGCACTCACTGATAAGTGGCTATTAGCCCAAATGCTTGAATTACCCTAGATGCCTAGAACAAATGAAACTCAAGACGGATGATCAAAATGTGAAGGCTTCACTCCTTCTTTAAAAGGGGAACAAGAATACCCTTGGCAGGGAAGAGAGAGGCAAAGATTAAAACAGAGACTGAAGGAACACCCATTCAGAGCCTGCCCCACATGTGGCCCATACATATAGAGCCACCCAATTAGGCAAGATGGATGAAGCAAAGAAGTGCAGACCGACAGGAGCCGGATGTAGATGGATCCTGAGAGACACAGCCAGAATACAGCAAATACAGAGGCGAATGCCAGCAGCAAACCACTGAACTGAGAACGGGACCCCCGTTGAAGGAATCAGAGAATGAACTGGAAGAGCTTGAAGGGGCTTGAGACCCCATATGTACAACAATGCCAAGCAACCAGAGCTTCCAGGGACTAAGCCACTACCTAAAGACTATACATGGACTGACCCTGGACTCTGACCTCGTAGGTAGCAATGAATATCCTAGTAAGAGCACCAGTGGAAGGGGAAGCCCTGGGTCCTGCTAAGACTGAACCCCCAGTGAACTAGACTGTCGGGGGGAGGCGGCAATGGGGGGAGGGTGGGGGAGGAACACCCATAAGGAAGGGGGAGGGAAGGGGATGTTGCCCGAAACTGGGAAAGGAATAACACTCTAAAAATGTACATAAGAAATACTCAAGTTAATAAAAAAAAAAAAATAAAATAAAATAAAAAAAAAAATAAAATGATTAATTTAATATAAAAAAAATAAAGTTGGGTTGCTTGTTAAAAAAAATAAATAAATAAAGTAGTTTGATGTCTCCTGTACATTTTCAAAAAGAAACAACAAAGCTATACGTGCAGTTTACTGAAAAGTAAACCTTTACTGGGGTGGGGGTGGTACTTCACCCAAGGTTATAGCTGCTCATTTGTACACGTGAGAGCCTCTGATTCCTCCCTGTGCTCTTTAAACTCTTCCTCTCCTAAGCAAAGCCACAGCCAAATGTTTTCAGGAGAGCTGTCCTGCCATGAGCTTTGTCTCTTGTAAATTCAGATCACATTTTAGAGGGCACAATTCAGGCAGTTTCTAAATAAGGTGCCCATTGTGCTTTTTGATTAAAAGGGACTATGAGATTTTATTCATATTTAAATATTTCAATAATTATATTTGTTTATATGGTAAAAGCAAATTTGAGGCAAGTGGCTTTTCAGCCAAAAGCAGAACAATAAAAATCTTGGTTCGAATAAACCATAGTTGGATTCAAAGAAGGAACTGATAGCTGAGTTTCACATTTCCAGTTTTCTAGGAAGGGGATATAGAAATACTTCAATTGTTTTCTAGGGTATGTTAAGAGTTTTTTACCTCAAAAAAATTCAGCATGTGAGTATTGTCATTTAGTGTTTGCTAGAGATCTCTCTGGATCAGGTCTCCAGCCACTGAAGGGACCGAGTGGGCATGAGTGAACTTTAAGCACACAGTCATAACTATTATACCTATTACATGGATAGGGACCTTTGGGAAACTGGCAGTTCATACATCAAGAGCGACACTTTCTAAGATACAAGAAAGTTAGTCTTTTCTGGATTGATTATGTTGGAGGCCTAATTAAATCAAATAAATATTATATACATAAGGTACTGAATGACTGGAATAATATAGTTGAACTCCTCTTAGACATGGATATAATTAAGGATTTGTTAACACTTGTACAATAAATCTCTAGTATCAGGACTTTTAACTAAGTATTAAAATTTCATTCTTATCTGCAACTTGAAAGCAATTTTCTTTTACGAATTTCATGAAGAAGGAAGGGAGGAGGAGAAAGAGGACGAAAGAAATTCTGCCTTGTAATTGATTTTTCCCTTCTTATGAGAAGTTTTGGCCACACTGGAAGAGAAAATTTGTGTTGTGCAATCAGTAAAAGAAAATAATAGTTCATTTGTTTCTATGTAGATATTTGCAATATGTTTTCTTTCCTCAGTAGATGACTCTTTTTATGAGATTGCTTGCACTCTTGGGAGAGTAGACTTCCCCTGGAGCAGGTGAATTACCAGGGGTCACACCTTTAAAATACTGACTTGCACTCACACAACAGCTGCCAGTTGTCATAGCATAGAGAGCTCTGCAAAAGTGCTAATTCGGAGTCAGGTGAGCATCTCTTAGACAGTTTATCTCCACTGAGCAGTTACATGATCCTGTAATGATCTTGATCTGTTGCACAAGAAACTTTGGGATGCTGGGTGAGAGCAACATGTGTCTGTGTATATGAGGATAAATGCTTAGACTATAATTAGAAATTATACTAGTTTAAAAAAGCGGCAGTAGTTGGTTTTATTTTAGGGTTCATGACCTCACCAGCCATGGGTAGTTGGCTTGTTTTACAGTACCAGGCATGAACTCCACTCTATTGAGCCATATCTTAAGTGCAGTGTGTAGCTGGTGGTTGTCTCCAGGATGTAAGGGCCACTATCATAACTTTCTGTGTATCTTGTCCTGCTGGTCATTGCTGTGATTAGTTGGCGTTACAACTGGATAGGACTATTGCTCCTTTGCTCCCTAGAGAGATTGATTCATACCTCCTTTGAATATTCTAAGGGCTAGTTCTCAATGAGGAAGACTCCAGGTCCAGACTGATTCCTCCAAATCTTGTATGAAAAGCATTTAGTGTCTTTAGTGATAGGGTCATACGATCTTTGCCTGCAAGGCATCAAGGATAATAGCAATAGTCTGTATTTTCAAGGGGAGGCCTCTAGGGCTACTCTGACCAACAAAAAGTTTTCCAGGAGAAATGAATCTTTTGCTAGAAACTCTATGTCTTGGGGGGCATTATTGCCCCGAGTGACATAACTGCAATAAACTATATAATATAAACATTTATATACATATAATATATAATGTGTATATACACATACCATGTCTGTAACTATATATGTATAAATATGTAATTTTAAGAAACAATAATATAATTCCCAGTGGTTTTTGTCCTTCCACTGTGTTGGTCTGTCTTCCCAGGTAAGATTCACTATTGAACCTTTTCATTTCCCTCTTTATAGCAACTATGTCTTACTTTGTCCTTCTATGGGGCGTCCCGTATGTCCCGTCCCTACTCCTCCACACACCATTGCATTGTGCTCCTGTTCACTTCCTGGTGCCCACTGTCACTATAAGCTATACACTCTCACCTAAAGGTTTAGAGCTGGCATCCACAAATAAAAGAAACCATATGGCACTTTTCTTTCTGGTTCTGGGTTTCCCCATTCAGTAAGCTATTATCTACTTCCAACTATTTAACTGCAAATTTTATTTTTTACATCTGAGTAGTATTCCATGATATATATGCACCATACTTTTACCACTCATTCATAGTTTAAAGATACTTAGACTGATTCCATTTCTAAGCCATTCCATTGTGAGTAGAGTAATAATGAACATTGTTGAGCAAGAGTCTGTGGGATGTGTGAATGTTGAATGCTTTGTTCTCATGTTAAGAGTAATATGGGTGAGTCAGGTCATTTGGTTGCCTTCTGAAAATTCTCCTTCCTTATTTCCACAGTGACTGTTTCAGTTTGCTGTCCACAACCAGTGGAATGGGCTTCCCCATGTCCACACAGTGTTTGTTATCAGTGATCTGATTGACCTTGGAAATTCTGACTGGGGTAACATGAAATCACCACATCGCTAACTGTTATCCCTCTAATTGCTAAGGATGTCAAACACATCCTTATTATTCTACATTTTAATAAGTGAAATTGAAATAAATTCTTCCGAATATTCTTCCATTACTTTTTCTTTTTGCCCAGACCCATGGATGGGTCAAGGAGAGTTCCTCGTGGCAGCTTTCCCTTTCACACGCTGCATGCACATACATCATAAAGTTAAATTTAATGAAAACAATGGAAGAACTGAATTAAATGTTGAGATATTGCCCTTAAGTGTTATACAATAGCATTCACCCTTCAATCATCAACCTCTCTGCATTTTGAAGGCAGCACAGGAGAATCCGGAAAAAAATCCCAGGCAAAAAAATGTGTGCATCTCCGCTGTCCAGCTGGCTCATACTTCTTTTTCCTAATTTCAGCTATTTGTGATGAATTTCATGGCCACAGTTCCAATTATTGAATGTTATGATTGTTAATCATTGCAAGTCTCCACTGGAGTCTTCTGAACATTTCTACCAAGACAGATTTTTTTTAAAACACACAGAGAGCAACAAATAAAAAACTAATCTTGTTGAAGGATCATGTTTGATGAACCCATATTTTAAAATTATAGTAAAACGTTTTCATACAGATGAAGTTAGTGGTGACAGAAATATTAAAAATATTTAAAATAAATGTTATTTTCATATTTACTTTAAGCATAAAATTGATTATTTTTGTTTTCTACTACATTTATAAAAATTAATTGCTAAAATAACACATCCAATATGTGATATTCTCCATGGTTTAGAAGTGTGGATATAACTTAGGATCTTTCATCTAACTCTCATAAGGCTTCTTTCAACATATAGTCTACTTATGATACATTACATTTGGGGTTTAACTTTAGCATGCAAGAATAACAAGTACTCATCTCAAATATTAAAGAAAAGCTTTCCAGGTGCTGCCCTAGTTGTATAACAGTAAGTTTAGTGGGAAAGATGGAAATTAACAAAATAAATAACAAAAAAGCAAAATTACAAGTTCTGTTCAGATGAAAAGAAATTATGCTCATGACTTCCTTGTCAAGAACATACAGGAAGGATTTCCCAAGAATGACCATTGCATCTGGGTTTAAAGATGAGTAGAAACTATTTAACTTGATAGAAACTTTTTGAAAATGGAACAGTTTATTTAAAATTTTATTATTAAGTTTAGATAAGTTAATAGAATTTAGAAGCACTGAAGAGGGCAGAACTGTAAGGGGTTATCTACTTTAAATTAATAGTGATAAAGACCAGTGCTCAATGTAGTTGGTTCCATGGCCTACATCCTGGACTGAAATAAAGGAATATATAGAACCAAGCATGGGCTTGTTGTTTATGTCCTGACTGTGGAGGCAAGGTGGGCTGTTACCTTTTGTTCTGCCCGCTGAAGCTCTCCTCTCTCATGTAACTATATTGTCTCAAAGAGTAAATGTTTCCAATGTTTTGTCACCACAACAGTCTGTATCAGACCCGAAAACTTTGTCCATGAGGACTAACTTGCATGGTACCTTCTGGTACCATGCAAACTTAAAAAAAAAAAAAACGGAAGAAACCAATGACTTTGTCCAGCTATGATGCATATGGATTACAATAAGACAAGCATGGCAAATAAGCCTTAGGCTACAGTAGTGTCACACGTACCTTGGAGAATCTCAGGGGCAGAAGATACCTTAGAAAACATCAACACATCCATCAATCGTAATGAAAAACGCAAAAAACTCCTAACCCAAAACATCCAGGAAATGCAGGACACAATGAGAAGACCAAACCTAACGATAATAGGTATAGAAGAAAGTGAAAAACCCCAACTTAAAGGGCCAGTAGATATCTTCAACAAAATTATAGAAGAAAATTTCCTAACCTAAAGAAAGAGATGCCCATAAACATACATGAAGCCTAGAGAACTCCAAATAGATTGGACCAGAAAAGAAGTTCCTCCAACCAATAATATTCAAAACACCAAATGCACAAAACAAAGAAAGAGCATTAAAAGCAGTAAGGGAAAAAAGTCAAGTAACATATAAAGGCTGACCTACCAGAATTGTACCAGACTTCTTACCAGGGACTATGAAAGCCAGAAGATCCTGGGCAAATGTCATACAGACCCTAAGAGAACACAAATGCCAGCCCAGGTTACTGTATCCAGCAAAACTCCCAATTAACATAGATGGAGAAACCAAGATATTCCATGGCAAAACCAAATTTACACAATATAGTTCTACAAATCCAGCACTACAAAGGATAATAGAAGGAAAACTCCAACACAAGGAGGGAAACTACAGCCTAGAAAAAGCAAGAAAGTAATCTCCTTGCAATGAACCCAAAAGAAGAGGGCCACACAAACATAATTTCACCTCTAACAACAAAAATAGCCGGAAACAACAATCACTATTCCTTAATATATCGTAACACCAGTGAACTCAATCCACCAATAAAAAACATAGACTGACAGACTGGATCCATAAAGAGGAACCAGAAGTTTGCTGCATACAGGAAAAACCACAGAGACAAATACAGACTTTACCTGAGAGTAAACAGCTGGAAAACAACTTTTCAGCAAATGATCTCAAGCAAAAAGCAGAAGTAGCCATTCTAATACCAAATAAAATCAACTTTCAACCAAAACTTATCAAAAAAGATAAGGAAGGACACTTCATATTCATCAAAGGAAAAATCCACCTAGATGACCTCTTCATGCTGAATATCTATGCGCCAAATACAATGTCACCTACCTTCATAAAAGAAATCTTAGTAAAGTTCGAAGCACACATTGTACCACACACAAAAATAGGAGGAGATTTCAACACCTTATTCTCATCAATGGACAGATCATGGAAAAAAATTAAACAGAGACCTAGAAAAACTAACATAAGTCATGAATCAAATAAATCTAACAGATATTTGTAGAATATTTTATCCTAAAACAAAAAAATATACCTTCTTCTCAGCACCTCATGGTACCTTCTCCAAAACTGATCATATAATCAGTCATAAAACAGGCCTCAACAGATACAAGAAGACTGAAATAATCCCATGCATCCTATCAACAACAATAACAACAATAGCAAAAGAAAGCCCACATGTACATGGAAGTTAAACAACACTCTACTCAATGACTACTTGGTCAAGGAAGAAATAAAGCAATTAAAGACTTTTAAGAATTTAATGAAAATGAAGGCACAAAATACCCAAACTTGTGGGATACAATTAAAGGAGTGCTAAGAGGAAAATTCATAGCTCCTAGTCCCTCCAAAAAGAAACTGGAGATAGCATATATTAGCAACTTGACAGCACACCTAAAACTCTAGAACAAAAAGAAGCAAATACAGTCAAGAGGAGTAGAAGGCAGGAAATAATCAAACTCAGGTCTGAAATACCAAGTAGAAACCAAAAGGACTATACAAAGAAACAACAAAACCAGAAGGTAGTTCTTTGAGAAAATCAAGAAAATAGATAAACCCTTAGCCAGTCTAGCCAGGGGGCACAGAGAGAGTATCCAAATTAATAAAACCAGAAACGAAAAGGAAGACATAAAAACCAGAGTCTGAGGAAATTCAAAAAATCAACAGATCCTACTATGAAAGCCTATATTCAACAAAACTGTAAAATGTGGAGGAAATGAACAATTTTCTAGACAGATACCAGGTACCAAAGTTAAATCAGGAACAAATAAACTGTCTAAACCACCCCATAACTCCTAAATAAATAGAAGCAGTTATTAAAGGTCTCCCAACTAAAAAGAGCCCAGGACCAGATGGGTTTAGTGCAGAATTCTATCAGACCTTCATAGAAGACCTTATACAGATTCTGTCCAAACTATTCCACAAAATAAAATTAGACAGAATACTACCAAATTCCTTCTATGAAGCCACAATTACTCTTATACCTAAACCACACAAAGACCCAACAAAGAAAGAGAACTTCAGACCAGTTTCCCTTATGAATATTGATGTAAAAATACTCAATAAAATTCTTGAAAACTGAATCCAAGAACACATCAAAACCATCATCCATCATGATCAAATAGGCTTCATCTCAGGGATGCAGGGATGGTTCAATATACGGAAACCCATCAATATAATCCACTATATAAACAAACTCACAAATAAGAACCACATGATCGTTTCATTAGATGCTGAGAAACCATTTGACAAAATTCAACACCCCTTCTTGATAAAAGTCCTGGAAAGATCAGGAATTCAAGGCCCATATCTAAACATAATAAAAGCAAAATACAGCAAACGAGTAGCTAACATCAAACTAAATGGAGAGAAACTTGAAGCAATCCCACTAAAATCAGGGACTAGACAAGATTGACCACTCTGTTCCTACTTATTCAATATAGTACTCAAAGTCCTAGCCAGAGCAATCAGAAAACAAAAGAAGTTCAAAGGGATACGAATCAGAAAGAAAGAAGTCAAAATATCACTATTTGCAGATGATATGATAGTATACTTTATTGACCCCAAAAGTTCCACCAGAGAACTACTTCAGCAAAGTGGCTGGATATAAAATGAACTCAAACAAATGAGTAGCCTTCCTCTACTCAAAAGGTAAACAGGCTGAGAAAGAAATTAGGGAAATGCCACCCTTTACAATAGTCACAAATAATATAAAATACCTTAGTGTGCCTCTAACCAAGCAAGTGAAAAATCTTTATGGCAACTTCAAGTCTCTTAAGAAAGAAATCCAAGAAGATCTGAGAAGATGGAAGACCTCCCATGCTCAGTGGATTGGCAAGATTAATATAGTAAAGATGGCCATTTTGCCAAAAACAATCTACACATGCAATGCTATCTTCATCAAAATTTTAACTCAGTTCTTCATAGAGTCAGAAATAGCAATTTGCAAATTCATTTGGAATAACAAAAACAAAAACAAAAAAAACAGGACTGTGAAAACTCTCCTCAACAAGAAAAGAACTTCTGGGGGGAATCACCATCTCTGACCTAAAGCAATATTAAAGAGCAATAATGATAAAAATAACTGTATAGTATTGGTATAGATATAGACAAGTGAATCAGTGGAATAGAATTGAAGACCCAGAAATGAACCCACACAACTATGGCCACTTGATCTTTGACAAAGGAGCTAAAATCATTCAATGGAAAAAGATAGCATTTTCAACAAATGGTGATGGTTCCACTGGAGGTCAGCATGTAGAAGAATGCAAATTGACCCATTCTTATTGTTCTATTCAAAGCTCAAGTTCAAGTGGATCAAACACCTCTACAAAAAACCAAAAACACTCAAACTAATAGAAGAAAAAGTGGGGAAGAATCTTGAACACATGGGCACTGGGGAAAATTTCCTGAACAAAACACCAATGGCTTATGCTCTAAGATCAAGAATTGACAAATGGGACCTCATAAAAACTTCAAAACTTTTGTAAGTCAAAGACATTGTCATTAGGACAAAATGGCAACCAACAGATTGGGAAAAATTCTTTACCAATCCTACATCAGATAGAGGGCTAATATCCCAAATTTACAAAGAACTCAAGAAGTTAGACTCCTGAGAATCAAATAACACTTTTAAAAATGTGGTACAGAGCTAAACAAAAAATTCTCAGATGAGGAATAGCAAATGCCTTAACGTACCTAACGAAATGTTCAACATCCTTAGTCATCGGGGAAATGCAAATCAAAATAACCCTGAGATTCTACCTCACACCAATCAGAATGGCTAAAATCAAAAACTCAGATGACAACAGATGCTGGCGAGGATGTGGAGAAAGAGGAACACTCCTCCATTGTTGGTGGGATTGAAGACTGGTACAATCACTCTGGAAATTCCTCAGTGTTGAGGTTCCTCAGAAAATTGGACATTGCATTGAGGACCCAGCTATACCTATCTTGGGCATTTACTCAAATCATGCTCCAACATATAAGAAGGACAAATGCTTCACTATGTTCATCGCAGCCTTTTTTTATAATGGCCAGGAGCTGGAATGAACCCAGATGCCCTCCATCAGATGAATCGATACAGAAAATGTGGTACATCTACACAATGGAATACTACTCAGCTATCAAAAACAATGACTTCATGAAATTCATAGGCAAATGGATGTAACTAGAAAATATCATCCGGAGTGAGGTAACTCAATCACAAATAAACCCACAAATGATATGCATTCACTGATAAGTGGATATTAGCCCAATAGCTTGAATTACCCAAGGGACAATCCACAGACCACATGAAGCTCAAAAGGAAGGACAACCAATGTGTGAATGCTTCAGTCCTTCTTAAAAGGGGGAACAAAAATATTCATAGGAAGTTATATGGAGACAAAGTTTGGAGCAGAGACCATAGGAATGGCCATTCAGAGACTGTCCTCCCTAGGGATACAGCATATATATATATATATATATATATATATATATATATATATATATATATATATATATCCACCAAAACTAGGTGAAGCCTAGTAGTGCATGCTGACAGGAGCCTGACATAGCTGTCTCCTGAGAGGCTCTGCCAGAGCATGTCAGATACAGAGGCGAATGCTAGCAGTAAACTATTGTACTGAGAATAGGGTCCCGTTGGACTAATTAGAGAAAGGATTGAAAGAGCTGAAGGGGCTTGCAACCACATAAGAACACAAACACCAACAAACCAGAGCTCCCAGGCATTAAACCACTACCCAAAGACTACACAAATACAAATTCATGGCTCCAGTTGCTTATGCAGCAGAGGACGGCCTTGTTGGGCTCCAATGGGAGGAGATGCCCTTGGTCCTGCCAAGGCTGAAACCCCCAGTGTAGGGGATGTCAGGAGGGCCTGGAATGGGGGATGTTTGGGGAGGGGAACACCCTTATAGAAGAAGGGAAGGGGGATGTGATGGGGGTTTATGGCCTGGAAACTGGGAAAGGGCATAACATTTGAAATATAAATAAAAAATATCCAATAAAAATTTTTTTTTTTTTGGTTCTTTTTTTTTTTTTTTTCCGTGGCTGTGGACCGAACCCAGGGCCTTGCGCTTCCTAGGCAAGCGCTCTACCACTGAGCTAAATCCCCAACCCCAATAAAAATTAAATAAAAAGAACTCTATAGACTAATGTTAAAATTTTGAACATTTAGGGTCTTGTTACAATAGTAACATACCAAAGGAAATGATTCTGAAGCAATTTTTTATTTGCTTCACATACACTAAATCACTTTTCTATCCATTTGCTTTTTCTACGTTCTCCAACATAAACATGCATTTATCTGAAAACATCATTTTAGACCCTGCAAACTTAGTAATTTGTATCATTTTAAAAATACCTTAGACACTCAAAAATGTTTCTTAGATCAACACATCTTCGGCTTTTATATCCTCAGCCGTCTTATAAATTACATATCTCTATTTTTTTCCTTCATCTTTATTAAATTGGGCATTTCTTATTTACATTTCAATTGTAATTCCCTTTCCCGATTTCCAGGCCAACATCCCCCTACCCCTCCCCTTCCCCTTCTGTATGGGTGTTCCTCTCCCCATCCTCCCTGCCATTACTGCCCTCCCCCCAACAGTCCCATTCACTGGGGGTTCAGTCTTGGCAGGACTAAGGACTTCCCCTTCCACTGGTGCCCTTACTAGGCTATTGATTGCTACCTATGTAGTTGGAGCCCAGGATAAGTCCATGTATAGTCTTTGGGTAGTGGCTTAGTCTCTGGAAGCCTGGTTGTTTGACATTGTTGTTCATATGGGGTCTAGAACCCCTTCAGCTCTTTCAGTCCTTTCTCTGATTCCTTCAACAGGGGTCCTGTTCTCAGTTTAGTGGTTTGCTACTGGAATTCATCTATGTATTTGTTGTATTCTGGTTGTATCTCTCAGGAGAGATCTACATCCGTTCCTATCAACCTGCACTTCTTTGCTTCATCCATCTTATCTAGTTTGCTGGCTGTATATGTATGAGCCACATGTACGGCAGGCTCTGAATCGGCGTTCCTTCAGTCTCTGTTCTAAACTTTGCCTCCCTATACCCTCTCAAGGGTATTCTTGTTCCCCTTTTAAAGAAGGAGCGAAGCATTCACATTTTGATCGTCGTTCTTGAGTTTCATGTGTTCTGTGCATCAAGGGTAATTCAAGCATTTGGGCTAATAGCCTCTTATCAATGAGTGCATACCATGTGTGTTTTTCTGTGATTGGGTTACCTCACTCAGGATGATATTTTCCAGTTCCATCCATTTGCCTATGAATTTCATAAAGTCATTGTTTTTGATAGCGGAATAGTATTTCATTGTGTAGATGTACCACATTTTCTGTATCCATTCTTCTGTTGAAGGGCATCTTCTTTCCAGCTTTTGGCTATTATAAATAAGGCTGCTATGAACATAGTGGAGCATGTGTCTTTGTTATATGTTGGTGCATCTTTTGGGTATATGCCCAAGATAGGTATAGCTGGGTCCTCAGATAGTGCAATGTCCAATTTTTTGAGGAACCTCCAGACTGATTTCCACAGTTGTTGTACCAGTCTGCAATCCCACCAACAATGGAGGAGTGTTCCTCTTTCTTCACATCCTCACCAGCATCTGCTGTCGCCTGAGTTTTTGATCTTAGCCATTCTCACTGGTATGAGGTGAAATTTCAGTGTTGTTTTGATTTGCATTTCCCTTATGACTAAAGATGTTGAACATTTCTTTAGGTGTTTCTCAGCCGTTCAGCATTCCTCAGCTGTGAGTTCTTTGTTTAGCTCTGAACCCCAATTTTTAATAGGGTTATTTGTCTCCCTGCAGTCTAACTTCTTGAGTTCTTTTTATATTTTGGATATGAGCCCTCTATCTGTGGTAGGATTGATAAAGATCCTTTCCCAATCTGTTGGTTGCCGTTTTGTCCTAACCACAGTGTCCTTTTTCTTACAGAAGTTTTGTAGTTTTATGAGATCCTATTTGTCGATTCTTGATCTTAGAGCATAAGCCATTGGCGTTTTGTTCAGGAAGTTTTCAATACAGCTGTTTACCATGACACATATTTACTATAAGATCATTGCCAATGGCCATTGCAAAGAAAGCTATTTTAGATAAAGGAATATAAAAATTCTATTGAAATCTTTCTTTGTGAGTCTGGTAGTGATGTACATTGTGTTTAAGACCTACTACTGACAGCTCTAGGAGAGTCAGGGTTGAGGCCTGGATTTTAACATATGAAGAGGACTAAGAAGGAAGATGGGGCCTTGTTTTCTGCTGGTAAACAGATGCCCTAAACTCATCAGAGATGGAAAAGGAACAATTCCTGAATAAGCAGAATGTGCAGAGCAAGCATCTCCATGTCTATTAGAAATTGCATAAACTTATTGGACACCTGGACAATTAGTCATCCAAGGTTCCTCTATGGCCCATGGGATATCCATCTTTTGGCACAAGGCCCAGAAAAATCTCAAAACTCAAATAAAGCCACCCTACCAACGGGTGACTGATATTGTTTATTCTTTGACCCTGAGTGTCTCTTTTGTCCACCATATTGGAAAGGGGAAAAATTAAAAAAAAAATTAAACTTTTCAACTTTTCCACTAAAAAAAATGAAAAGAAAAAGCAAAAGCAACAAAAAGAAAAGTATTAGGAAGAATATTAGGCAAAAGTTTATTAAAAAATGGTTAGTTTTTATATGATTACATTTTCTCTGGGATAGAGACATGTGGTAAAAAAAAGTTTTATATAATTCACATTGAATTTAGAGAATTGAAAGTACCTTGCCCAGGTCCAACTTGAGGTAACAAGTAGTTATTTATATATTCAGATCTGGAGGTCAGATGAGAAGTCTGGATTAATGATTTAAACTTACTGTTGATCTCAGATTAAGAAGTGGGTATAAGTGAGATTACTTAAAGGAGAGAAAGGGTTTGTAAGGAAAGATATTATAGGATTAATTCTTAATCATTAATCATTTACTACCCTCATAATGTAACAATGAAGAGAAGAATACCACACAGTGTTCTCAAGGTTATGAAGGAAATTAATGAGCTTTAAAGTATAATAATACTTTTGTGTTGAGTACAGATCATATTTTTAAAATGTTTAGTATAGCGTGAACACTCCATAAATAACAATTTTTGTTATGGAACACATTGAGGGTAATATTGCTCTTTGTAATGTGTTTTGTGTGTTTTTCGCGTTACTGCTGTAGCTCTGTTTAGCTGCTTTTAGGCAACAGTTGACCAGACATCTGTTGATTAGGTTTGTAAAACTCGTCTTCACATCATAATCCCAATTCCAAATCCATGAGTTTTAGAGACTGAAATCTTTAATGTAATATGAGCACATCTGTTAAGGATGTTCAAAGTTCTTAGGATGGAATTATTATACTGGTGATTATTTAAAATGCTTTTTTGTTATTTGGCAATGTTTCTTAGCATTCCCTTTAAAAAAAAACATTTTCAAGTTATACAACATGACTCTTTAGGCTTTAGGCTTTGCCTGGTTTTCATTCTGACTTGGTAGTTGGCAAAAACACATCACAACTCTAAAAGAGAATAATAAGCTTTATTGCCACAAATTGCAATTTGTCACTCAATGGAAATTTCTACACCACTAAACATTTTAAATTTTTTAAAAATTCATTTCTTTGATTATGTGCATATTTGCTTTTCTTTTAAGCCATAAAATCATTCCGTATTTATCACAAATTAAAAAGAAAAGCAAGAGATTAGCATATATATATATATACATATGTATATATATATATATATATATATATATATGAGAATTTCAGAGTAATTGTAGTTCTGGAATAGTTAGAGGATGTTCAGCAACCTCTACTGCATAAGCACTTACACATATATCTTTTAATGGCTCTACATAGATGAGATATAAGAGCCAAATGAAAATGTTTGAATGGGAAAGTAATAAATAGCTAACCTCCAAAATAGTATTGGGCAATAGTTAAAATATGTCAGGACCCTCAAGTTCACAGCAATTTTAATAAACCATCAAACAAAAGAAATAGGCAAGACAGATGTCTCTTGCAGAAAAATAGTTTTAAAAATTATGCAGTCTATATTCAAGATTCATGACCTTTGGCATTGGGTTACCAGTTAGTATATTTGCTCCTAGAAAATATTATTTCTCCCACTCTCAGTATCCTTTAGGCGTCTATAGCTCTTTTAGTAAGGTTTAGGCACTAAGGGCTTTTCCCTGTCTGTTTCCACATGTCTGTTGGTGTCATAGTTATAAATTTCATGATTATGCAGTCATTTGGTGAAACTTACAGGTATAGTTCCTGACATTATTACAGATACGATCTTGCAAGTTTGAAAACAAATATATGAGGAACATTATACAGAAAGAATGAGTTATGTTTAGGAATATATATGTGTGTACCTATAACAATAACAATAAAAAATTAGTACATAGATGTGGAAGAAGACAAGAAAGAGTATAACAGATGGCTTGAAGAAAGGAAAGGAAAGGGAGAAATGATGCAATTATATTATAATTTCAAAATACTTTTGATCAGTCACATGTAAAATCTATAGAAATAATCATTTATATGTAGTTTCTGAAGATACTCCATCTGTGGAAAATGTTATAAATAGAATTTCCATAGATAACTGAAATATTTATTAAAATAAAAACTCATACCAATGTAAGCAGTCACACACACACACACACACACACACACACACACACACACACACACACACACGCACGCACGCACGCACGCACAGTGAATGATACTGGACTTGATGGTGTATATCCATAATCTTAAAATTTGGGAAGTTGAGGCAGCAGGAGTGATTATGATTTTGGTGACATATTAAGCAACATAAGGAGTTTCAGTCTAACCCATACTACATTGTGTGAGTCCATATGGAAACAAATGAAGAAACAAACAAAAAGAAATTGAACACACAAAAGATGGACAATAACTCCCACAAAGTGAGTAGAGTTTGGGAGTTTGCGTGAGAATAACTCCATAGGGTCAACATCTGTTTGTGAAACTGTTTTGGGAAGGATTAGGAGACATGACCTTGTTAGAGTAGGACAATTACTGGGGTTGGGCTTTGAGGTTTCACAACAGACCCAGTCTCTGTCTCTCTGTCTCTCTGTGTTTGTGTCTGTCTCTCTCAGTCTGTCCCTGTCTCTGTGTCTCTGTCTCTGTCTCTGTCTCTGCCTCTTTCTCTCTCTCTCCCTCCCCCCTGCCCTCTTTCTCTCTGTCCCCTCCCCCTTCTGCATCTGTCTCTGACTCCTGCTTGTGGATCAGGCATGAGCTTTCACCACTGCTTCAGGGTCGGGCCTTCTTTCCTGCTACCAAACTTTGCATCATGATGATCCCAGATTTACCCTCTTAAACTATAAGCAAGCCTCCAATAGAATCTTTTATAAGTTGCCTTGATCATAGTGTCTCTTAACAGGAACAGTAAATTAATTAAGTCACATATTATTATTTTAAAGACTGTGGGTTGGAATGGAAGAAAATACTTTCATAGTGAAGGAACTTAGAAAGCAAATCAGCCGTCACATCAAGTTTAGCATCCAAAGTGAATCTCAGATGCTAGTATAGAGTGCTGTTATGCTGTAATGAAAACAATTCTTTACTCTGTAGTCTTATAACCCTATAACTTAAGCATTATATGAGAAAATAAATCAGACAGATTCCATTAAGCTTCACAGAATGTCTAAAGAGTATTCCTTAAAACTCCCAAGGTCAAGGACCAATCTGATAAGGACAGACTTCCAGAAAAAACAAAAGCAGCCAGCATAGGTGTTCAGCAACAGGAAAGGAAAAGACAGTGAAATTCTCAGCCATTAAGAAGAATAAGAATGATGAAATCCTTAATCCACTTGGACTTGGCTTTTGTGCAAGGTGATA